>NC_056745.1:372793810-373093810 GCF_019279795.1 Protopterus annectens
CACTGGACAAACCAATGTAACTATTGCATCGGTCATGTTACAGGCAAAAACTCCAAACTAACCACCATTAGTAGTATGGAAATTCATTAATACTCACAGTGGTAAAAATAAAACAAAACAAAACACAAAAGGCTTTTCACCTATGTTGCCTTGCAACCCTTGTCTTTTCAATGAAAGAAGCAACTACACCATTTAATACTGTTCAAACACATATAAATTGTGGTGATAAACCTTTCTCCATCATTATGTGAAACTTAAATGTTTTGGACAAAAACCTAATAGAAATGAGACAGTATAAAAGATAAAAGATAAAATCTGATAGGTCACAGAGATAACATTTAACATCCACTATTAAAATATCTGAAGATGCATTATTAATAAGATTGGAGTATCTACAAAAATATAATTTGTGTAAAGAATCTGAAATTATACATGTACATATGGTCATAGGTCCATAGGTGTGTACTAGGCTAATGGCCCTGGAACCTTTACAAGCCTAGCCCATAGGATTACCCTGGCATTGTGCCACCTGACCTTAGTTCCTTGTGCCTCTGTCGAGTAGAGCCACTGCAGTGGTCCCTGGGGTGAATTTTCTATTTCCCATCCACTCATCAAGATTTCTTTTGAAGAGGGCCAGTGAGGTGCTCTGTTTGACATGTATGGAAAGTCTATTCCATAGGATGGGCAGTCTCTGGGTTATGAACCTGTCCCCCCAGCATGTTCTGTTGATTGTGTTAATGAGGTTGAGGTCTCTGGAACGTGTGGTGCAGAGGGATTGGGATTTCTTTAGCTGTAGAATTTCTAACAGAGCTGGGTCAGACATGGCTTTGTAAGTCAAGCAGAGATTGCCTCTAAGTAAGCGATATGAGACAGAGAATAGTTGGAGTTTTTTGAGTCTGTCCATATAGGACAAGAGTTTAAGGCCCAGGATCCTCTTTGTGAGGTACTTTTGTGGCCTCTCCAGTTGTTGCAAGTGTCTAGTGAAGTACATGCCAAATGGGGCATTGTACTCGATGATTGGCCTAATGAGGGAAGATTAGAGGGAGTCAATAACCACTTTCTTATTGGATGCAAAACCTTTAGTAATGAAATGTGCCACATAGAAGGACTTTCTGACCACAGTGGTAACATGGTGGTCAAAGGAGAGGTTGCTGTCAACCTGTGTTCCTGGATGTCTTACAGTGCCTTCTGTGTTCAGTGGACTACCATCAATATGTCAATTTAAGGGAACCAGGTTTTTTCCAAGGGGGATAACGACACATTTTGTGGCATTGAGCTTAAGGTCATGGTTCTCACACCAGTCATTGGTCTCATTGAGGCCTTTCTGTAGCATATTAACATCACTTGGGGAGTTAATAATAGCTCCCAACCTGCAATTGTCTGTGAACTTTGTCAGCCAGAGTCTCTTTGTGTTAGCCTGGACTTCAGATAAGTAGATACCAAACAAGAGAGGACCCAGGGCTGAACCCTGTGGGACTCCACTCATGACTGGTCAGCAGTCTGACATGGAGTCAGCTACTTTCACACTGTGAGCTCTATCTGTGAGCCAGTTTGCAACACACCTAGTGATATAGGGGTTGTTGCCTAGCTTAGTGAGGTTTTCTATGATTCCTGAGTGAGGCACGGTATCAAAGGCCTTGTCCAGATCAAGATAGGTTGTATGAACCAGCTTGCCTTCATCCACAGCTCTGGTGACTGACTCAAAGAAGTCAACCAAGTTGAGCAGGCATGAGCTACCCGTCACAAAACCAAACTGTGTAGGATCCAGAATTTGGAGATTCCCTATATCCTTGTTTATTAGGTCCATGATGATGCGTTCCATAGCTTTGCATATCAGACTCATCAGGCTAATGGGGTGTTAGTTCCTGAGGTCTGTAGTCACTCCTCCTTTGTGGAGAGGGATGACTGTAACAGTGCGGCATTTGGTAGGGACAAAGCCCGAGGTGAGGCTGTGAATGAACAGGACACACAGGTGAGGTGCCAGTTCACTCTGTAGTTCATATAGAACACAACCAGGGATATTGTCAGGTCCCATAGAAGCTGTATTCTTGGCCTTGGACAGTGCTGTTTTAACCTGTGCAGCAGTAATACTGGGTGCCTGGCAATCTACTAGTATTGTGATTGGTTCTTTGGGGGGAGAAGGGTAAAGTTAGCACTGAAACTGTCGGCCAGTATATTGGCAATATCTGTTGGCTTGGTATAGGATGTACCATTATGCAGTAGCTCAGAGCAAATTTGGGTATTGCCATGGAGATTCTTTACATAAACTATAGAAGGTCTTGTGGTTGTCTTTACTATCTGCTGCAATTCTCTTTTCATAGTTAGCTTTAGAGGATTTGATGAGGGATTTCAACTTTTTGTTGAGGCTGATAAGGGAGTTTTTCCAGTCTTATGACTTCACCTTATTCCACATCAGTTTCCTCCTGTTGTAGAGTTTGTTTATGGCAGGGGAACACCAGATTAGCTTCCTTTTTTGAGGAGAGCGTCTTGGTTCTATTGGGTATGGCGAGAGCTATGCATTTGTGTACATGTTCATACAGTGCATTGGTTTATGATTCGGTGGTCATGCAACTATTCTCCATTTGTATGGGTGCCATGAAGTTAGTCACATCTGTTTTTAGGAGCCCAAAGTTAGCTTTGGAGCAGTTTTTCATGGTGGTTACCTTTGTGGGGTGGGTGGGAGTGATGTGGATTTCCAAGGTGATTATTTTGTCGTCAGATCTAATCAGGGAGGAGTTGACTATTGGTGTAGAGCAACAGTTGCACATGTTAGTAATGACCAGGTCAAAGAAGTTGCTACCTGTATTGGGGGTAAGAATGAGCTGGTCCAGGACATTGAAATTAATGAATTCCAGAAACCATTGGGCAAGTGTATTGTATGCATGTAATCTGCAGTTAGGTTTTATAAAAGCAGTAACATTTAAGCATGCCTATCTTTTAATTTCTTGTAAGGGGTTAATAAAGTGTAAGATGAAAAAACAATGTGATGTGTTGATGTAATAATTCCCTGCAGTATAATTTCATTTATTTTGAAATAAAATTCATAAGAAACATAGAAAACAATTATAAGAGTACAACAGTGTAGTTTTTGTGTTTTTTATTCCTTTGGAAGATTTGTTTACAGATCAAGTTGATCAAGTTGTTTTTTGTTTCTTATTAATAATATTAGTCTATATCTCTAAAGATTGTTTTAGGGAATTAGCATGACTTTTGTTAGTCTTTTTTTCTCATAACAGAAATAGCGTCATCAACATTGTTGAAAATTTTTGGTCCATTTCGTTTAAAAATGTTTATTTTAGCTGCGAATGAAAGTTGGGTTCTTAATGTTATTTTGCCCTAAAACTCTTAAAAATAGCAAATACTTTTTTACTTTTCTTTAAGGTCTTAGTTGCATAATCATTATCAAACCTGATGACACTATGACCAAATTTTAAGGGAGAGTTAGCCTAGAGTGACTTTAGTACTAATCATTTATCTAGATAAGGCATGATTTTTATCACAATTGATATAGGCAGAGACTGAGAGTTTACTGGAGATGTTCTTGTAGATTTCAGAATGCAGATATCCCAGTAGACTCCTTGTATCTCCTTTCCCAGTTTGCAAGACCTTGTCTTTTATTTACTAACCATGTATTTTGTTTTAATGAAAAATTAGAATAAATTTCATCTTCCTTTACTCTTCTATCAATGTCTGTAAGTGCTGTTTCAATGTCATGCATCTTGAAATCTTGCTTTTGCATTATATCTTTCAGTAGTTCAACTTGTTTTAAACTATTATTTTCTAGGTTATCGAGTTTCTCCCTAAAATTAGCAATTGTACATAAGCATTCCTGTAAAGAAGATATTATTTGTTTCAGGTCTTTCTTCAGGAAAGCATCCAGGTGAGAACTTTTTCAGGAACTTATTTCCTGACATTTCTATGGTAAGCTAATTGGTTCTAGTAATAGGGGGAAGCCTGGGATAGAGAAAACAGTGGATAGCATTTAGTGGGACCTCCAGCCTCAACAAGTGAAGAAAATATCTAACAGTGAGGAACAGGTCTCTTAGGCAGTTTCATGAAAGGCATTAACTGCAGTGTTTTAAACACCCTGGGACTGAAAAAACACCAGGTAGCATTAGGTAGGACCCCACACATCAATATTCTGCTTTAAATGAATTTAATTTCTCCTAGCAAGGAACAGGACTCACTTCTGTAAAAGGCATTAACTGCATTGTTTTAAGTAAACACATATAGTTTTTTCTAGCCTTATGTTGCTCTAGTGTGCTCATTAAGTCTTAACAATACCATAAGTATATATGACAGACCACTGCTTGCGTTTTGCTATAAAGAGCAGAGGTACAGTTTATCCTAGAAACTTAAAGGCTGTTATGACTTAGTAAGTTAACTACTTCTCTGGCCGTAGTCAAATTTAAAATGATTTGCAAACTTACAAAGGTTTTAATCTTTTCTGCCCTAGATTTTACATGCTCATAGACTGGGCTTTCTGTTACTAGTTGGATCTTGGAGTACAATTCCCACACTCATTGACTGTTTTTGGCATAACATTAGGAGGGAGTTAGGAATAAAATCATTCACCTTTCTTGCCTCTTCCTGGTAGATACACCTGCAATCTAGCCCTGTTCTGTAACAGCAATGGTCAGATAGCCTTCTCTTGGTTCAGATTAGCTACCAGGGGATAGGTCACTGGGAATTAATCAGATTCTGTTATTACTGATAAGTTTGTGCTCTGAATCAAGCAGTACACCAGAAGTCCTTTAATTATTGAGTGAGCATTTTGTACTCATTGATACTGAAAGTGTTAGCTGACAAATTGCAATCATTCATTTTCAGCACTTGGTAGAACTGATTGCAAGTGCAAACTCTGAATTTATTTATTTTACTTTATTTGTATTTTATTTCCAGGTACAGCACTGATCTCCATGGACATTTTTCAGTCTCAGCCCAGGAACGGTGTATGGTAAAGTGACTTGCTCAGTGTCACACAGTTAGGGAATGGAGGCTGAGGGAATTAAACCCTGCACCACTGAACCACAGGAAACAACTTGTTAACAGCTCCTTAATCCTCTAAACCAACAAAACTAATTTGGATTATCAATGCAGTTATCAGATATATGGTGTACTTACTATTCAAGTTTAATTTAACAATAGAACCCTCCCAGATCATGCATGCTCACCACAGTGCTTTGATTTATGTGACTTGCAAATGTTTGAAGATTTTAAAATCAACAGGGCTGCTATAATTGTTTTTAATTATTTTTGTGAACTGAATATATACAATTGCATTAAATTGCAGGAAAATTAATATAGTTACCAAATTAATGAGACAATTCAGAGTACCAAAGCTATGAGCAAGTAATCTCAGTGGCATTACAAAACTCCACACCTCCATCTGAAGAAAAAACATCTATCAATTGTATCTACTGCATTTTTACTGGACACTAAATACCTTTATGTGAACAGTAAACCCTATCCAGTACAGAGGAAAGGTATGCTAAATAAATATGAGTGCCTTCCTGACATTTCTGAGAAACAGTAATGTCCTCAATGCAACATATCTGAGAGGATATAAAGCTCTGCACCAACTCAGTCCCCATTAAAATTAAATTGATCTCCATCCACGGGTTTGGCATTCTAGCTAAATCTCAGTACCTTGCAGCTACCTCATTATGTAGCAACATTTAATAAATCTTATACTGACTCAGTTATATTACAAGGAAAATCATATGCTGAGTACCAACCACATTCTAACATGAATAATTCTACTGCTAAAACTCCTTACTACTCTCTGCTTCCCCACCATAATTACCAGGCCATAGTTAATTAAGGCACTGACACCTCTTCTTACTAAATCAGGAATTTATAATGAAAGTAACATCCAGTTCTCCCCTATTTTAACATTTGCTCCACAAAGACTAAAATTAAAACATAAAACAGCACATAAGGCATAGGTAAATATGCAGAAACACTTAACACCCTAACATTATTGTTTGAACAAGCTTACATAAAATCTATTTCAAAAGCTTAGCTACCATAATTGTAGGTAAACATATGCTGTATTTGCTATACCACTTTGTAAAAAAAAGTGCACTTTCTACTCTGTGGCTTTGAATTTCTCCAGTCATCCTATTTACTTTAACAGGCAGACTGGGACTGAAAAAATACCATATAGTCTTAGACAAGGAGTCTAAGATTGCATATTTTACCCTAACTAAATAAAACAAGTACTAGCAAGGAATATGACTCAGACGCTTTTGCAAAAAGCATTAACTGCATTGATTTAAGCATGCACATATATTTTTTCCTAGCCTTATGTTACTATACAATGTTCCTTAAGTCTTAAAGATAGCACAAGTATGAGAGCTTGACTACTGTTTGCATTTTAATTTAAAGAGTAGAGCTGCAGTTTACTTTAGAAATTTAAAGTCTGCTGCTGTTTGGTTTGTTAACTACTTCTCTGACCATAGCTAAAATTAAAATAATTTACAATCCTATAGACGATTTAATCTTACCTGCCTGGGGCTTTATATGCTCATGGAATAGTTTTTCTGTCATTAGTAGAATCTTGAAATACTAATCCACTGCTCACTAATTGCATCATCAGGGCTGTCAACGCTATGCTACTCTATGCTGTGCTCCATGCAGGTATACTTCATTTTCCACCTTACCCCATCCCCATCTACCCCAACAAAATTTTTTCATCCAATAAAAATGTCTTCAGTTTGCCTACAGTATATACAACCAGAAAAATAAGAAAAAAAATAATCCCCTAACAAACATATAGACAATGTATGACTGCAAATAAACTATTTAATAAAATTATCAAACAAAACAAAATAATAAACGCTTTTGTCTCAAAAGCACTATTACTAGAAAAAGACTTCATCAAATTAAGGCATTCAAACATGCAGTTATTTAACAACCCACAAAGGAAACTAAAAGGTAATGCTTGTCACAAGAACTAACATCGATAGGCTTTTAGCAACTTTGAATAGCATTCAAAATTCAGTGATGTATTCAAACCATTAAAGCATGCTACATTTAAGACAATTTGTCACTTATATTCAAGATATTCTAAATAATCTTGCCTACAACCCCCAGTTTGACAGTCAGCAAAATCTAACACACTAAAAACATCCAGCTTCCTAAAACAGAATACAACCTTCACGAATGCAATCAGGTAATACTACTCAAACATTGCAGCTAGTTAAAATAAAATCTGCAAGTTCATATTGCTAGCAAATAACCAGCTACAACACTGCAGTGTTCTTATGACTGCAAATGGTTGCCTGTTCAACGTAGAACATTAATGGCAATAAAATGCTTACCTTCAAATTACTTAATTTAGGCCACTGTCCATCCTAACACCCTCTCTGTGCATTAGACAGCCTTCTTACATTTTAAGGGCTAGATAAAACAACAGTCTCACATTAACTAGACCATTTCAAAACAGTCATTGATGAAAAGGCATTTTTTTAAGTTGGTCCAGCTTCATAGAACCATAATCCCAAAGAAATTCAGAGTGGAACAAGAAAATGTATGCAAAGGTTTCCATGACACTCAAATGTGTGTGTGTGTGTGTGTGTGTGTGTGTGTGTGTGTGTGTGTGTGTGTGTGTGTGTGTGTTTGTATGTACACACACACGCTGAGTGGCCTAGTGGGCTAATGCACTATACTGTATTTATGTATATATAAATATATAAAGAACAGTATATGCCTATGTAAGATGTAAAGGCCATCACCTATGCTCTACAGCAAAATACTAACACTACAGTGTGATGAACTGATTCCCTTGTATATTTTACAAATATGACTTTATGTAAATTTGTATTCCAGTTATACTAATACTGCAATTACATTCTTTAACCAAACTGCTATTGCTTGTTCAATCTTTATCTGACACATTTATGTTCTCTGTTTCCTATGTACATATTACCACTTTTTCCTCTGCATATACCACTTCTTTATGTTCATTTGCTGATCAACTATAATTTCAGGTTGTGGCTGAAAAGGGTCAATAAACCAGTTTGCTTATCCAGTCAACAGACACCAAATACATGAAATCAATAAACAAGCACTGATCCAGATTCATTAATGGCTGCACTAAGTGTGGTTATTGTGTATGCAGATGCAGCATGTCATACACACAATTGTACGCTGGTTTGTATTCATTAAATGACTCTACACTTAATTTAGAGTAGACAGGTAAAGATAAATGCCAGAGTATGGTAATGAAAATATAAGTAGCCAAATTAGATGCTAATTAACCAATCCAACATGGCAGAGCTATTCATGAAACTATAAAACAATTGCTTCCACTCAGTGTAGCTATTTGCCATGAAATCCAAAACTTTTTGGATTACAGCCACAGTTGCACTTAGAAATAAATGTTAGCAGTTGCTACTGCCACTGTAAACCTATATGTCCTACAGGCTTTAATTAAAGTTGCTGCTGCTGCTCCCAGACCTCTGCCAAGAAGAGGAAGAAGGGTTTTTATACCTTATTTGACTTATTATGGACTGCATGATACAGAAAATTGTAGAGCAAAACAAGATAGATAGGAAAGAAGTATAGTAAATATGCAACCTTTTCTGCCCTCATCTGAAATGCAAGGTAATTGTAGAATCTGTTTGAAAAAAAAAGTAGCAACAGGTCCCTAAGATGAGTCATGTGTCTTGTTTGCTTGAAGATTCTGCTGCTAACTTGCATGGCAGACACAGTAACATCTTATGTCAACTTCTGTGAAGATATGTGTATCTCCACTAAGACCTGGTTAAAGTTTAACAGCGGCAAGCCCTGGTTTACTGCTAAACTTAAGTAGTTTTGTCAAGCCAAGAAAGATGCCTTTGGAAGTGGGGGTAGCACACTTTTTAAACAGGCAGGGAACACACTGACAAAAAAAATCAAAGTGGCTAAAAAAAACTATTTTGCAAAGTTGAAAAAACAGTTTTTAGCCAATGATCCTGCATCAATGTGAAAAGGTCTACAAAACATTACAAATTACAGGAAACCATCCCTCTGCACTGCAGCTAATTACCATCTGGCTGATGAATGCTTTTTACTGTAGGTCTGATAAGCCTGAGGCTACAAATGACACCGTTACCAGCTGTATCAGTGTTCAGACTTGTATGACTCTCTCTTCCACACATTCTCATATTCAGCCTGCATTAATTATCACTGAGGAGGATGTGTATCGGATTTTTTAATAGACAGCAAATTTAAAAAGCAGCTGGTCCAGATGGGGTTTCACCGTCCTATTTAAAAACCTGTGCTGATCAACTGACTCCTGTTTTTACTCAGATTTGTAGTAAATCATTAGAGTTGCGTGAAGTTCCCTTATGTTTCAAACAAGCCACAATCATTCTGGTGCCTAAAAATCCACTGTAACAGGACTGAAAGACTACAGGCCTGTTGCATTGACATCAGCGGTCATGAAGACTTTTGAGAGGCTGGTGTTAGCTGACATGAAGGGATATTACAGCTCCCTCATTGGACCCCATTCAGTTTGCTCATTCAGAGAATCGGTCAGTAGCTGATGCAGTTAATATGGGCCTGCTCTATGTCTTGCAACATCTTGACAACCCAGGGACATATGCAAGGATTCGGTTTGTGGGCTTTACCTCTGCATTTAATACAATAATTCTGGAACTTCTTCACTTGAATCTCTCCCAACTTTCCATTCCTGTTCCCACCTGCCAATGGATCACCAATTTTTCTAACCGATAGGAAACAGATGGTGAGACTGAGGAAATTTACATCTAGCTATTACACGGACAATACAGGTGCCCCCCCCCCCCCAGGGATGTGTGCTCTCCCCACTGCTCCTTTCCCTCTACACTAATGATGGCACCTCTAAGGACACCTCTGTCAAACTTATTAAATATGCAGATGATACAACTATCATTGGACTCATCAAGAATGGTGATGAATCTGCATACAGATGGGAGGTTTAGCAGTTTGCCCTTTTGTGTAGTCAGAATAATCTGGAACTGAACACAAGTGCATGAAGACAAGCCTAACACCAATGAAGTCAGTGTAAATGACTGAATTGTACTGCATACTTGAAAGTTCTGCAGTATTTCGCATTCTCCTCTATGTCAGAACCCACATCAACAAATCTGTGTGAATCCTCTGCAGAGGTGTTGGTGATATCTGACAGTGAACAGGAACTCCTCTGTTTTCAGTCACTGGTGGTTTGCTAGAAGCTCCCCTCCCCCAGCAGCCATATGTTCCTGGCCAGTTTCACATACTGTAAACATGACGTACATTATTATGACAGTGACCCTACGTCAGGTTTACTGATATGTATGGACATGGGCTCTGACACCATTTACATAATTGAACTTCTCACCTCTGCCTCTTTCTAAAACACATCCCTTTCTGCTATGTATGACGTAGCTTCTGTATAGCTCATGCCTTGTTTATACAGGTTGGAATGGATGGTACTGCACTACAGTCAGTTACACACATACATTCCCTGTATATACATCATATTAAAAAACTTCACTGTATGTGAATGGCCCTAATGTATCTATTGCCCTTGCTAAGCAACAACTTTGATAATGAAATAACTATTGTATTATATATGAATACACCTGCTTTATAGATTGATCTCCAGGTTGTTGTGTGGGTCATTCCACTATCCAAGTTGTTTGGAAATTATGTTTGTTTCTTCCTGTGGTTCTTAGTATTTTCCTTGCTAACTATTATTTAACTTCCAGCATGTTACAAACATTAATATAACAATCAATGTTTGATTGTGTCCCTCTCACATCCATTGTTAGCATGTCCATTTTTAAGTTATGTACATGGGTAAACAAGTAGAATGGGACTATTTATTATTACCATCGATATGGACATCTTTCTGTTGAAAATGTTTCTTTCTGACATCAGCACATTTGAATGCATTAAATGAGTACATTTTTCCCTCCCCTCATACTTATCCCTGAGCTATTAGCATTTTATTTTGTATAAATTATTCCCTGCTCATATCCCCTGCATCTATAATATTAGAATTTACTTGCCCTTACTTCATAAAAGCTGTCCACATGTGCTTGCATAATACGTTTGCCTACACGCAAGGAGTGTTGTTTACATTGTGTGCTCATGCTCCCAGCACATGATCATGGATGCCAACACTGCTGTTTGCCATGAAACGGTGCTTGGACATGTGTAAGTGCACTGTGCAGCATACATATTCAATGTGTGTTGCTGCTCATTGCACTAACACACTATAATTGTGTAGGCTCCACGAGAAGCCTACACGATTATAAACGAACTACAGAGACTGAGTTGTATTTTTACAGAAACCTTTCTATAATACTCTCTAATTTTTGTCATGGTTGAACTGATGTCATTTCAGTGGAAAAAAGAAACTCAAGTTTTAAGTTTTTCCTGTTTTGTTAATATATTCCCCCTGCAAAGCTATTTATAATAGATGCTACCAGTCAGCTATCTTGGCTCTGTTCCAGTGATGTTGGATTCAAATCACAAGAATATATTTTACTAATTTTATTATTTCATGATCATTGTATGATCTGTCTATCTATCTATCTATCTATCTATCTATCTATCTATCTATCTATCTATCTGTCTGTCTATCTATCTATCTATCTATCTATCTATCTATCTATCTATCTATCTATCTATCTATCTATCTATCTATCTATCTATATGTCCTTTTCAGTCACAACCCAGTATTGGTATTGATGAACAGTACAGTTCATCACATATCAAATGTTACATTACATGGGTGATATCATATGATGACATTGAACAAAAATGAACAGAAATATACAATCACACTGCTTTGTACAGAAACACGTTAAACAGCTGTCATACAGAAAGAAAATATAAACACTGTATGCACTGGTATTGCTTTATCAGATAATCTTAAAACAACCAACACACAGAAAGACTAGAGAATACTGTAAATATATACACAATAACACACAATGTAAAAATATATATACAATATAATGTATATACTCATGAATTATACAGCAATAAATACTTCTACTTATGCTAATGAGTTTCAACAGATCATAGGATCATTGGAGGTTACTAGGCTACTGGGCATGATGCCCTTTCAAGCCTAGCCAAGAATTTCTGCCCATGTTACCAAGATCATGCCTAGTGTGGTTTAGAGTGGGAGGTAAGAGTCAGAAGAGAAAACAAAGATTACAACATGGAGTTTTAATGGTGATGATTTTTTTTCTGAGCTGGGGAAAAGGTCAAAGAGAAGTTATGGATCTGGAACAGATCGAAGGAGTTAACAATGTAAAGAAACATGTCATGGATAGAAATTTCAGTGTTATAGAGAAGGGTATGAGGAAAAAGAAAAAAAATCTGAACTACAGGAAGGACAGTATAGCAAAGTTAGGGCATGCAAGAGATTGGAGGGGTGGAGAGGTGGAGGCGACACTGTGCGAACAGGCAATAAGAAGAACAAAGTAGAAGGTGAGGGCAGCAAAAGTACAAGCTATAAATGAGTAATCAGGAGGCATAAAGAAATATAAATTCTGTTTTAATTAAACAAAGGCGGGGGGCATAGACTTAGCTAGCCGCAACAGCAGCAGTGTAAGTAGGTTGTGGCAAAGGGGGCAGCTGCTCTGGATGCAAATTCTTGAAGAGATAAGACTGGCACTTCAGAAGAGTTACTGATCAGGTGTAAGTGCAACCCTGGCATTCATTTAAGCAACTGAAGTTGAAATCACATCTGACTAAATAAATGGATGGAAATGCATCAAGGATCTAGTAGGTCAGTTCTGCAGACATGTTTTTTGTTTGTTCTACACTTTTTTTGATTAACTAATTTGGGCTAAGAGGATCATAAGTCTGGGAACTGCTAATGATATCAGCTACATTAAATGTGGTTTGGCTGGCCAAGCAAAGCTGGAAAAAATAGCATGGAAGACTGCGAAAGAGCACAGTCATTGAACAAAATCTTCCCTTCAGTACGTTCATTTTTCACAAAGAAAAGCATAGGTAATGTTTAATGCTGTAAGGAAGATAAGGCAGATTGGATGGGCCACTGGGTAGATTATCATCATCGTCATTGTAGTTGTCATCATCAATTTCATTTTTCCCATTTTCTACATGGGATTAGGGTGCTGTATTAACTATCAGCATTTTCTCTTTTCAGTGCCACCCTCCTACCTTCTGTGGTCATGCCTGACTGCCTCACATCTTCTCTCATGCAATCCATCCATTTCTTTGCTGGATAACCTTATTTCATCTTGTCTCTTTCCTTTCTCTCTACTACATCCTCAATAAATTGCCCTCTGGTTTCTTGAATGTGTTCAAATTATCATAATATATTTTCTTTGACCTTCTCTGCAGCTGGAGTTAAGCAGACAGATACCAGAAATAGATAAGGAGAAGGTGGAAAGATAATTGGCTGCCCTCTGAGAAGTTAAAAGCATAGGGACTAGATGGGCAAATGTGATGCTCTACGGGGCTCTTCCCCTGTTGGAGATTTTCTACAGATCACTGACCACTGAGCAAGTGGCTGAGAACTCAAAGGCAACAAATAGAGTACTCTTAAATGTGGGAGTAAAGGAGCCAGAGCAACCCAGGAAATTACAGGCCTGTTTGTCTAAGAGCAATTGCAGGTAAAGTCATGTAGAGACCTGGATGAAGTCATAGATTCTTTCCTGAAAGCCAACAGCCTCCCAAAAAATTACTCAAACATGTTTGTGGACAAAAGGAATCTAATCCACTTTCATTGCTGAATTATAGAACTTGTCATGTAGTGGTCTACCCAGACTTCACCAAAACCTTTAACTTGGTCACACAAAATTTACTTCTATGAAAACTGCTGGATTTAGGGATAGGACCAAGATGGAGGAACTGGATTGCTCCATGATGGAAGGATAGGACACAGTGGATTATGTTATGGGGATAATGGCAGAATTAAAGAAAGTCACTATGGAGCACTGCAGGAGTCTACCCAGGATCTAGTAATCTTTATTGGGTTTGTCTAAAGCATATCTTAGATAACGGGCACCAATGTTAACCTCTTTGTAGATGACACAAAAGAAGGATGAGGGAAATAATTCAAGGAAGGATTTAGAAAGGTTGACCAGAGGGCAGAAAGGTGGCAACTAGTTGTTCAATGCTGATAAATGTACACTACTGGCAGCAGTATTCCACAGGGAGTGACATTTCCAAAATCTTCTAAAATTAATGTTCTTGCTTTATTGGCCCCTGGTTAACCCACACTTGGGTACAGTGTGCAGCTTTGAAGGTCATACAAAGACAGGTCCATGATGCTAGTGGAAGGAGACCAACAGAAAAGCACCAGATGGGAGAAATGAAGGTAAGTGATATGACCAGAGATCAAAAGAGTTGGTGCTCTTCTTGCTGGAGACCAGATGAGAGATGGGTCATGATAAATATTTGTGTGTGGAGGAGTCATTTTGAAAAAAGGATAGAGAGGTAAGGTGGGGCACAGTCTGCAGATTTTAAAGGCTGATTACTGCCCTGAGTTTGAAGATAATCCTCATGAAGATAAGTGTGGACCCATGGAATGGACCATTCCAGTGGTAGACTAAAAGGAAATCTGTAGAAGCATTTGAGAGGGTATATTTCTTTCTTTCTTTCTTTCTTTCTTTCTTTCTTTCTTTCGTTGTTTCTTTCTTTCTTCATTGGCTTTGGCATTTATTGGTATATGACAGGCCAGGGATTCACAATGGTTGCAGATTAGATGTGCATTAATTTTGAGAGCTTGCCACAGTTATAATACTTTGAATCAGGTGAAATGAATACTTACAGAATGTCTTATGCTTCACAACAACCTACAAATCACAGCATAAATAAAATAACTGTTTACAGGGAAAATGTCATAACCCATCGCTGTGCATATATACAAAAGCCTATGTCAATCCTGCTGGTAAGTTAAATCTGTAGGCCAAGTTCCACTGTTTGACTTTGTACAATAGCAGCAGGATGATTTCAGCCTGAAACATTGCTGTACAAGGAATGACAGGAATATCACATCTCAGAGGCAATAAAGTTATAATTAAAGTAGTAGTAATATTAATAAGTAATAATTAAAGTAGTAGTAAGAGTATTAAATAATAATTAAAGTATTAAGTAAGAGACATGCACCTCTGATGTGACCCTGAGTAGTGAAATGAGAGAAATGCACCCACAATGTGATCACAAACAAAGAAGGCAGCATACGCCTTTGATTTAATGCTGAGCAATGAAGTCAGAGACATGCACCTCTGATGTGACCCTGAGCAAGTCACATGATTTCCATGTATTTCTGTATCATGGCGGAGAAGTAATGCAACTTCGTGGTACTCCTGGACATGGCTGAGAAGGGGCACTTTGGTTATGGTGGGCATACTAAGTTGCACAAAACAAACAAGTACATTAATTTGCAGAATTCTGGCATGATCCTTCCAGTATGCAAGCCCTGTCAGTTTTATCATTCAAGTAAGGTTTGACAACAAATCCATATAACTAAGGCACAGCTATAGAAAATCATCCATCTAACAGAGATTCGTAAACCTACAGTCAATGCCATGACTGAGTTATATTTTGGAAATCTGAACAGCAAGAGTAAATGCAGAGCTGACTATCATCAAGAGAGGTGCAAAAAATGAAAAGCTATCTTTTAGATCACCATCTTGTTTTGTAAAGTAGTGTCAAGTAAGGGATCAACAGGCTTAGAAGGATTTTTTTTCTATGGTACAAGATTCTGAATAAGTTATTGCCACATGTGACTTAGACTGGTCGATACTGAAGTAAAATAATACAAATATTGTCACAAAGTTTAACAACTGAAAACCAATAACAAAAAATTAAATGTATATTGATAGTAACAAAATTTAATAAAGGTTTAGTGCTTTCATACTGTATTTAACCTGGACTTCTTCAGAGCAAATATTAAAGTAAGAACCTTTCATGCAAATACTTAACATCCATATGACATGATCACATGAAATCCTACAAACAAAGCACCTTTGGTGCTGAACAGTCAGAAGGCTGTGGAATCAATTCCCATTCCATGTGACTGAATTACTCTTTCCTTTACTGACAGTGCAGTGCAGCCTTGCAGAGTACTATACTCCTGAATGTGTTATCCTTCAGATGAGATGTTCACCTGAGCTCCCATCTACCTATGCTAGTAGCAGCTCAGGTGGCTTTGCAAGATCTCACAGCACTTATTGAAAAAAAAAAGTGGGATAATTTTCCCAGTGCCCTGGTGAAATTTCCTCTAGTCAGCATAAATACTAACTCAGGTCTTCCTTGAAATTTTATGAGGCCACTAGCGTAGCAGAACTACCCTGGTCATCAAAAGGATACCCAGTCATCAAAAGGGTAATCCAATCATCAAAAGGATGACCCAGTCAATAAAATGGTAAGAAAATAAATGTTGACAATGTATCTTATAGGTGATCAACACCCGTTTGGTACAACTCCATATTACTTTTAATGTTTATAATTTTTTTTTTGGGGGGTGACTGGTGAATAAAAATACAGAAAAACAATATAGACAAAAGCATATTTTCAGAAATTAACCTTTAACTCTTTTCAGACAGGCATATGCTCTGTGAAGGCACAATGTAGCTCATGTTGTGTGACTGAAGGAATTTTGTGAAGTAAACAGTATGAAAACACTGGCAGTGCCCTGCTCGAAATGTAGACAGTTTAATCACCAGTACATATTCTGTACAGACCAAATACAAACAAACATTATTATAAATTAGCAGACAGCCTTGTTTCTGACACTAATGATCTAACATCATTTCCTCATCCAGTGGGAAATTCTTAGGAGCTTCTTTCTTGGACAGGCAGAATTCTTTGTTTAACTCCACAAAAGACGAGCTACATTGAGTCTTAAATTAAGCAATGTAGTGTATCTAGCGAAACAGAATATTCTTTCATAAAACCAGACTATTTTATAGAGTCATTTAGGCTTATAGTATGTAGCACTGCTCACTGCAAAATACTTCACACACTGAATGCAAGTCTGTTAAGAGTGAATCAATTGCATTATTATTTGTGAGACAGTAAATCTCCTTAAATGAATTACTGAAGTACAGCAGAGAGATATGACAGGAAATAACCTTGGTGAAGAGGATGTAATCTGCAGAATGAAAATTATTTTTGTTGGCTTGAACAAAGCGGGATGGCAATTAGTAAAAATCAATGAATTTCACAAAAAAAAATTATGTATTTTTCATTTTCTGTATGCCAGGTAAATGCGGTGAGCAGTTAGTCACTTGTTTTTTTTAAATTTAACACATGATACAAATAAAATCAAGTCATAAATATTTTGTATGGTAGAGGATTTACAAGGAACAATATATGGCTTGAATCATGAAGTACTGATTTTACAAATATAGTAGCTGCAACAGTATTCCTGAATTACATTATTCTATGTGGAATGTCTATTGCAGTTTCTTTACAACTGCATCTTAAACTGTCACAACTGAACCTGAATAAAATGAAATATGGTCATTTACTGCAGTAAAAAGCAAAAATATCATTAGGTCGATACTAACAAATTTTGCCAAACAACCTTTGCACCAGCATAATAGATACTTGCCAGCTTTAGTAAATTCTGCACAAAAATAATAAAAGGGTGCTATATTCTATCAGAAGTGGAAATGAGTTAGCAAATTATTTTAGTAACAAGGTCAACTATTAAGGATGCCATAATGAAACTATATAATTTAACTGAGTGAGCAGGCATAGGAAACCGACATGTAGTGTTATTAAAGTAAGCATGAGGATGTAGTCTAATCATATATAAGCAAACAATTATTTCATTACAAATGCAGTTTTATTGTAGTATTTTGATCTGAAATGGAGAAGACATATATGCATATATGGGTATGACACAAAGTCACACAGAAAAGCAATGTTGTAGGAATGTGTATAGTAATACGTTAAGTTTTTATATAGTCAGAAAAAGGGAATTTAAATAATTACTTATTAGGAAATTATACTACATAAGTTTAAAAAGAAGAAACTAGGTAAGTAATTTCCTCAGAAGAGGTATACACTATAGTGTATGGCAAGGTAAGCTATCTCCCCTACTCTCTACTACCATAGGTGTACCACAGGGCTCAGTCTTGGGCCCACTTCTTTTCTCTATTTCTACAAACAATCTGCACACTTCCACCCTGCATGCCTCACTTATACAGTACGCAGATGACTCAACACTTATCTGCTCAGCCTCATCTCTTAGCACCTTATAAAAACTCACCCAAGAATCCTTTACCTCTGTTGAAAGTTGGATAACCAACATCCAACTAATACTAAACCCCAGTAAGACTAAACTCCTCCTATTCACCCCTAATAAATGTAAACCCTCCCCCCTCTCCTTCTCCATTAATTGTAAAAATGACACTGTCATCTCCCATACTAAACTTCTCGGTGTAGAAATAGACAAAAATCTCTTCTTTGATGTACATATAGCTCAAACCATTAAAAAGGTAAACAAAAAAATAGGAACTCTCTATAAGCATAAAACATTCCTTACTGATAAGGCACGGATTTTGCTTGCCCAAACTCACCTATCTGCCCTTATGTATGCAGCTCCAGTTCTGACACACACTAGAAAAAGTGACTTTGATAAACTTGAGTCATGCTACAGTAAAATTGCAAAGTTTGCAAATAATTCCACTTTTAGAACACATCACCGTCAGGCACTAAAAGACTTGCAATGGTTAGAACTCCCACAATTACTCAGCTACAATCAACTTGTCATTGCTTTCAATATCCTGAAATACCCCAATAAAACTCCTGCACTAAATCAACTACTCTCCTACTACGCTACCAATCGTCCCCTACGCTCGGCCAACAAAGCTCTTCTCACTATCTCTACACCTAATAATACTGCTGGGAAAGCCCTTTTCTCTCACACCACTGCTAAAACCTGGAACAATCTTCCCTCCTCCATTACATCTACTACAAACAGCAAACAGTTTAAAAACGTACTTAAAACACACCTCACTAAGACTTGGATATTCCCTTGTATTACTTAAATATCCCTGTTTCTCCCTAACTCTCCTGGCTCTCTTACTACTCCTACCTACTTGACAGCCACAGGTAGTAAGCATAAAACCTCAGTCTTGATTCATTTTAATGTCTGTCTTTATAAAAAAATATCTTTTTGATGTCTGGCATCTCATTATGCTGAAGAACTATTTTTTTTTAAATAGCTATGTCACTTTAATGTTTTTCTGCAAAACTGCTTTACGTATTTGTTTATTGTAAAACTGCATTATGTATTTGTCTACTTCATTTGTGGAGCTTTTCTCCCCGGGCCTCTGCTGTAAATGGACCTTGTCCAGTCAGACTAGTCCCAGTAAACAAATGTAAAATAAATAAAATAAATAAATAAATAAAATAAATGGTACTACTTGAAAGGAAAACAAAGCGATCCAATTTGTTTTGGATTATGCAAGAAATAGACCATGTAAAAAGAGTCCTATTGTCATATCAAATATACAAAATCTTAAAATGAAATAAGCCAAACTCACATTTTTTATTTTTCTCTTTGACAACACAAAACCAGTACCTGCCTCTAGGTATCAGTGTGCATGAATGTCTTTTTCAGAATTTGGTTTCCTGAATTGTACTTTTGGCCACTGCTTTAGTCATTCAATGATCCCACATTCCTCCATGGACAACAATAAGTTTATTGTAGCTACCAATGGGACTGCTCACAGTGTATGTGACACTGGTTTGAAGTGAAGCTTTAGGTGACAATGAAAGAAAGTAAACAGTCTAGAAGCACCCCCACTGGATTATCTGGAGAGTGACATTAAGCCCAACAGGCAACAAAAATTAAGACAGGTCATATTGTGGAAGGGACATATGCATGTCTGTAAAAAACTGGTCTTACCATGGGAGGGACATATGCATGTATGTATAAGACAGGTCATATAGTGAGAGGTAAATATGTATATATGTATTTTTTTTTATTTTATTTTATTTATTTAATATTTGTTTACCAGGATAGTCTGACTGGGCAAAAGCCCCTTTTCGGCCGAGGCCTGGATAGAGAAGCTCTAAAGACAATTCACAAATTACATGGGTTTTGTAGCTTATAAGGTGAGCTATAAGACAGGTCATATTGTGGGAGGGACATATCTATGTATGTATAATACAGGGCATATTGTAGGAGGGACATATGAATTTATGTATGGTCATACATACCCTGTCCCTGAGCTATTGCTTGTTCTTCACCCCAGGACTGGTAGATGTTAAAGTTAATTAATAAAAATGTTGTCACACAGTTTGCTTAACAACAGAAAACCAACAAAAACAATTAAATGCAATGTATTGACAGTAGAAAAAATTAATAAACATTTAGTGTTTTAATCCATTATTTAACTTGGACTTCTCCAGCGCAAACATGAAAATAAGAACCTGTCTATTAAATACTTAACATCCATATAACATGATCATAGGATCCTAGGATCCTAGGAGGTTACTAGGCTAATGGCCCTAGGGCCCTTACAAGCCCAGCCAAGGGATTATCCCCAAAAAAGAAACCTCAGTCAGCACCTGTTAACATGAAATCCTACAAACAAAACATGAGTATATATAATGCTGCTAGTACATGCTATTATTTACTTTAATAATAAATAACTAACAAATGACTAAATTATACCACATCAATATAATTAAAATACTTGTTAGAAATGCATTAAAAAGTGCAAAAAAGTAGGACAAATCAATTTTCTGATACTTATGACAGGTAAAAAGTTGACTTCATCTTATATGTCTGACACATTTCATACCTGCTGAAAACAGATACTAGCTCTGCAGTCAGACTATCCTGGCAAACAAAATGTTAAATAAATTAAAAAAAATAAATATTGTTATATTAACATGTTCATTCAAATCATAAGCATATTCAGCTATTCAACAATAATTGACAATTAACTTCTTTTACTTCAAGATTGTTATTTAGCTCTCTCCCTATTAGATCAAGGTTAACTTAATCGACTACAAGAAATAAAAATATAAAAACGATGATGTACTGTGCATATCTACACATGGATTATTATTATTATTATTAATATTATTAGTATTATTATTATTATTACTATTACTATTATTATTATCATCATCATTGTTAGTATTAACATTGGTATTATTGTCTTCGGTTTTAATTACAAACATACTTGTATATGCACTACAAGAACTTCCTTGTGGTCTTACCACACAGAAGCTCTCACTGCTCTGGCACCTGGTCACTTATGTTATTCCACGTAAATTATAAGTATAATAAGCCGTAGCCACAAAAGATAGTATTGAAGAAGCCCAGGATAAGTACTGGAGGAAGGCTTTAAATATTTATGAAATGTCACTGCTGTCCACACACTGAGATACTCAGCTCAACATATAATGTAAAAGTCTATTGCTTTCCACAATGGGGTAACACTAACAGCAAGCCTCTCAGCTGTCACCCTTCAGTGGAAATGAATGAGAAATAGTGGGCAGAGCAGCAGATAGCACTAGAGATATTTAGGAACACTGTTAGTTGAGGAGTTTCGAGGTCACTAACACTGCAACAGTACTGCCCATAAGACAAAGCTCTGTGTGACTGTTCATTACAATATCAAGATAACCTTATAGTCATGGACGCCATGACAAATATGTCCCACTCAGTCAAAATTTTCAACTAAAACCATAAATTATAAAGATATTCAGATATAAAATAGTAACTACATGATATTCCTTTTTAATACTTTCCCTGTTATATCTACACATGACTTGCAAAATTAAGTAGTAACATTTTTAAGCTTAGTCTGGGATCTTTCTAAAAGCACAAGACTTCATAAAGTTGTAGCAGTTAAGTAAAAGATATAGCACATTATGGAAAAAATGCATTTTTCCCTGCATTCATAAAGTTATTAAAGCAACCATTCAGAAACTCCTAGGCTGACACAGTGTGTACACACTTTTTCATACTTGTGTTTTGCTAGCATCCATGCATAATGTCAAACTCTAGCCAGAAATATTTGATCCTGAAATGATGCTGCTTACATACAGAGGTATACTGTGTGGTCCAGAAAGTATACTGTTTGATCTTGAGGTGTTACTATTTGGACCTCTGGGTACATTGAAGTACATTGTATAATTCTGGGATATATTGCTTGGCCCTGTCTTTCTTTACAGAATTTTATTGCTGCATAAAAGACTTGCTAAACACCTAGAGTTTTCACTCCAAATGACATTCAAATGTGGAATAAAGTCAGACAGAAAACAATTTATAGGCTCGAGGATCACAGGAGATTACTAGGCTAACGACCTGGAGGTCATTTTAAGCCTAGCCATTTCATCCCAATGTAATACCATAGAAATGCTAGTCAATACCCAAGACTGATTTTAGTGATAACTGTCCATGTTCAGGAGGGTTGTAGGCTCTATACCTGGTAAGAATTTATGGTGCTATATTTCTTACAAATCAAATTGTTTGTTCAGAACACATTATTAAACAATAACTTGAGGTTCAAAGTCCTCACAAACAACTTTAAGTCAGTTAAAGCACTTAATAGGTCTTCACGGGCACTGGGAATGCATTTCAGCCCTTTTCCCAACAGAGACACACGTGATTCAGTCAGTATATAGTTCAAAAGGTTTAAAATACCTTTAGTCAACTCTAATGATGCTGCACAGTCTTCTTTTGCTGTGCTGGACTGTAGGTTTTTCTCTTCATGCTGTTTGAGGTCTGTCTTTGCTGTGAACAGCCCCTAGACCCACTCCTACTTACAACAATCACTTTTTCAGGTATATTTAATTGAAATTGCATTTGAGACCCTGACTGGACCAGACTAAGTGGTCCCAACTGACTCGAGCATTTTTCAGTTACTAATGTAGCTTCTGTTTCTCAGTCACACTTGCTTCTGTCCCAAGATTCAACTCCGCTGACATCATCACCAAGGGAGGAGATACATGCTCACTGCTGTAGTGTGAAGGTGCTGTGACAGAGACCACCTTTTCCTTAATTATTTTGACGTCATTGTCTAACGTGAACTCATCCAATTGATCTATACAACCCCTCCGAGTGTTAACTGGCTTAACTTGCTTCTCGGTCATGAGAAACTATGACCTTGCTTAAAGTCATTAACATCCCTCACGAGTTTACGCCTCTTGTCAGTTTCCAGGCGGTCATCAAGTAGTTGTAACCTGTCAAGCATTTTCTGATACCCCTCCATCATACTAGAAAAACAGCTCATATGACAAGCTCATCTTCAGGTTTTTGAATGTTGCTGAATGACTTGTAAGGGCAGGAAAACAGCCTTTATTAAGCCCAATAGGTGGGAATTCTGCAACAGTCTTTGGAGTTCATTCAGCTGTTGGTATGGCTGGTGGTGTTGGTGAAGGTGTGCACTTTTGGGTGCAGTGGTGGGACATTCAGGAGTCCAGGGTCATGGTCAGTCTCCTTATTAAAAACCATGAACCCCGGCTGATGCAAGACAGATTTCAGGCCTCAGAGTATAAGGCAGAGGCCTTGGAGCATTTGGCCAGGGAACTCATTAGTGTTACTGGTACCGCTCGCACAGGTGAGCAGTGTCATCACCATTTTGACAACCTGAAAAGGAGGAAGAGGAGAACTCTGGACACCTGGGTCCAGGAAGTTTGAGCTGGGAATGCTCCACAAGTATGTAAGTATGTCTTCCTCTGTCTAACCAAAATGCAAGCTGAATGTCTGCAAAACTGCTATGCATAATGGTGTGCTCTCTCCCAACAGCTGTACCTTAGAGGACCCTTAATGTCGAGTCCCATTTCGGGCACCTGGCCAGGATGCACCATGAGCTTGGTGAGTACGGATTTAATGTGCCAACTGCAGTGCAATAATCAAGAATGAGTAAAGCATTTAATGCAATAAAGTATACATGAGAAAAACTGTACTGCAATAAATGGGCATGCAGAACTGTAGTGAAATAAATTGGCAATTAGAGCTGTAGGGTTGTAGTGCAATAAATGAACAATAAGACCTGTATTTCAATAAAGCATTAGCAATACCAATAACAGTAAGAAAATGTTGTTCAGCAGGATTTTGTTGTCAAAACCATTGCAGCAGAGCTATATGCATTGATTGCCTATGGCAAGGTTGCTGCAGTCAAGTGTAACACTGTAATAGCTGTAGCCAGCAAATCTGATGGTTTGCTAACTGTATTGCTCAACTCACAGTACTGTCCAAGGCTGCCTCCAGGCCAATATCAGTCACAAAATGCTCTCTCATCCTCAGACATTAGGTAATAAAGGTATATGGGTGACATAGCCCAGTCCATGGGCAGATATTGTGTGTGGGCTTCACAGATATTTCAAACCAATAACAATAAAATGTGTTCAGTTGCATTGTTGATTCTAAACTATAGCTTTTTTCATATATGCAGTATGGTTGTATCCCATGCATGTGTGTTCTACTGTCACTGCAGTCTAATATAACTCTGTAATAGTTCTAGAATGCCAGAGGAATGCCCTGTAACTTGTATTGCTCAATTCATAGTATAGGACCTGGTGATCTCCAGGTAAGCATTAGTCACTCAATAGACAGCAGTGACTCAGTAACTCAGTCTGTTAAATGCTTTGTATAAAGTGCATTTTGCCACACACAGTCCTGGGTTTGAATCCAGTGGTATGTAACACTAAATTTTCAGTATCAGTCATGTAATGCTCACATTTTCTCTCTCACCAGGAATACAACAAATATATATGGGTGATGTCTCCATGTTATGAGGGGATATCATATTTAGATTTCACAGAATGTTAACATCAGTACCAAGAATGTGTCCATCAGCACTGTTGAGTCATAAATAAAGCTGTGTAATCCCAGGATGGTTGTTTCCCTTGTATGTTTGTACTAAGTTCCTGCAGTCAATTATTACATTATTTGCAGATGTATCCTCCAGTCACAGCTATTGGATACTACTTCCATCCCTGCCAACTAAGGGATGATGTCTGTCTAGTTTACTTATTGTACACAAACATGTTTCTTAAGTGTCATGATTTCTCATAATGTAATTAAAACTGCCTAATCCATCTGTCACAGGATTAGCAGATAAATTAGTACCTGGAATGCAATGTATTACCAAATCCATTTACAGAACACCTGGGTAGTTATATAAGTCCACATTATGTGAAACTGTTCTATGTAGTGGTGTACCTGTAGTTGTTACTGCTTGGCCCATACTGACCCATGCTAACATCTTGAGAGGTATGTACGTGCTACATCAGTTATAGGAGAATTGTAGTCACTGTACTCAAACTTGATACTACATACCTGTAGAGTATATATTTCAGTGTTTTCATGGATATAATATGTAATGTCAGTAATGGAATGTTTCTCTCTCTCTCCCCACCCCTTATCTTCATTTATTTATTTATTACTGTTATTTAATCTGATGATTTAATTTTAATATGTGTTGTTAAACTAACTATATTTTGGAAAACATGTGATTCATTATTGATATTTTTATAATGCAATAATAACATATTTTGTTTAACTATATATTGGAAAATGTGGTTGAGTATTGTTACATTTTATTGTGATGCAATATTAACATATTTGTTAAACTAAATGTTTATTAGGCCATATGGTTTACTTTTTACCGGCATGCTGTTAACATTCTGACTGGTATGTTACTTAATGTTGTGTTGCACATAATATACATTAATATGTATTTGGATGAATAAATATGATGTTTGATTCTGTTAACACTAACACTGGTTATTACTAACTGTAACTTATTGTTATACCTCATTTACCACAGCACCTCAAGGTAGACCGGTTCCAGCTGATCCCCCTACCTTGCCTCAGCCGGCAATGGCACAAGGTCCCAGCACATCTGGGACCCAGACTGGTGGTGCCTTCTCTGCTGCCCCTGCACTACCTGCAGTATCAGGTAGTACCACCTTATGGAACGGGCAAAGCCCCCCTCTGGAAGCAGTGGTAGAGGAGGTGTTGTCACCCATGAGGAGCTGCCAGTCTTGGTGTGCAGGATAGTCCACCATGGCTATGACCACCACCTGCACCTGATTGAGGGCATGCTAGCCACCATGGTGGGGCAGCCTCACCCTGGTGCCCAGCCTCCAGCACAGCCACCCTCAAAGCAGTGATGGAGCAGTGCTGTCAGTACCATGAGTGGGGGCATGAGTCATATTTCTACCATCTGGAGGCACATGGGAATCATATTTCACAACACCCTCTTTAACCAAAGTGTTCACTTCCCTCATGTGTCATACACTGCCCCTGTTTGCTGTATTGTCTGTCTTGTCTGTTTGCAAATGCATCCTCACCTACCCAACTTACCTCCCCAACATGTACCTATCCCACTTCCCCAACATTACACTCTCACTTTAAAAAAAGTGTAACTGTCCCAAAAAAACAAATATTGTCCCATACATAGCTCTCCATTTCACACACGTGTCCACTGGACACATGTAATTTGGTCCAATTGGCTTGACAACGCAGTTAATTTTTCCTCACCCCTCTCTCTTGGGTTTAAGAATCCAAATTCATCTACAAATTGTGTCAACAATTACAACTGGGACTCTGGTGCAGAAATACAGTCATATGAAGCCATGCACATACTGATGGATGTAGTAAATATATGCCACAGCCAGTATGTGTGCATATATATCTTGCCGTGACTCAGTAGCTCAGTCTGTTAAATTCCTTGCATACAGTACATTTTGCCACACACAGTCTTGGGTTCAAATACAATGTTGTGCTGCATTTCAATTACTTTATTGTAAAGACAGCAATTAATGAATGACAAAGCATTGCAAAGTAAGTAACTACTTTTTACTGCTGGAACTCACAGGCCTGCAGGTAGGGACACACATCATATATCCATATAGCATTACTATATGTCACCTAGTACTCTGTTATTGACACAGTTGCCTAGCATACATACCTTAAACACATGCTGTAATTGGAGTGTAAAGGGTACTCTCACCCTGGCTCTGCCTCTATAACAAGGTTGACACAGCTGACACAGATACACCTACAGCTTGTTCTGCTCCAAAGTGTTCACATTCACTGCCTATGTCTATTACCTGCAGCAGCAGGTACAGCCTGTGGTACACACAGCTCTACGTAAAGAGTTCTGCTACAGACTTACCCTCTGCTATGTGGTAGTCTCCTCAACCCAGTAATGTCCATCTCAACAGCTAGGAAAGGGGCCCTGATATAAATGAAGACCTTATATATTGCACAGTGGTTACATGACATTGGCTAATGATAGTAAAGCTCAGCTGTTTTGGCTGCAATTAGCATATTAGAGTCACAGATTAGTTTAGAGGCAATTACCTGCTAATGAGAAGCATGTTAAAATGCAAGCAACTGGCTATGGGCAAACATTCTGTATGAGACTTTCATCATACAGAGCACACATGTGCAAAACAGTACTAGAAGCACATTTCAACAGAGGAGTACTGCACTCCACCAGGTATGTAACTTTTTTTTTTATGTGTGTATAACAGGATGCAGATGGGAGGATAGAAGTATTGGGAATAGGGAGTACAGCAGTACACCTGTATTAGGCCTGTGGTAATGACATGTCATTGATACCCTGCTATCTTATACATACAGGGGACGTGCAATATATCAGGGTTGCATTGTCTTTTGTCATTGTGGCACACTGGTGTTGTTAGACTGTTCCAGTATAGTGGTTTTAATAGCACACTGCTATTTGTCTGTCACTGGTCTTATAACATTATTGGGTGGTTGGCCTTAGAGGACACAAAACAGTAGACTGGAGTGTTGGGTGTATGATCATACAGCAGGGTCTCTCATGGAAGACTTGGAGCTACCTCAGTAATGATACTATCTCAGTTGTATCCACACACAGCATATGTCATCACACTGTGGGGTATGACATGTGTGAGCAAGTAGTGGATAGTGATGGCCATTTTGTTCTTGCTGTATCTGTACATAGTGGACATCCTTGTAGTTGATCCTGTAATGCATTTCCCTTTTGATGTGTTTTGAAACTAATGTATCGTAGAAGGCATGCCCCCTCCTCAGATGCAGAGAATTAAATAAAACTTCAAGGACTACTGCAGCATCATCACATCCTCCTATCCATGGGGAGGCATAACAGGGAACAGCGGGCTGCATTGTGGGTAAACCTTGTCCGGGATGTGAATGAGACTGGCTACCAGGATAGGGCATATAAGCAAGTTCGACACCACACTACCGACATGGTGAATACTGCATGACGAAGGGCAGCTTATGTAGGCATGGATCGTGCCATCAGCGGTGGAGGGCCTGCAATGGAACAACCACTCAGAGCCACTGAGGAATTCCTGGCAAACCTTAGGATACAGGACAGCTCCCAGGCATCCATCACACCATACACCATGGAGGTGGGTCCCACAGTGTCCACAGCACAGGAGTGTGCAGGTAAGTTTACTGCGATCACTATTATAATACTGTAGCAGTCATTCTGTCAGGCTGTACATACCTTTACGTGGGTGTCAGGTCTATGTGCTGTGGGGTGGGGTTTAGCTCAGTTGTACACTCATACTCAGAATATCAGCAATACATCAAGTAACACAGTAGCTACTGTACAAGTGAGATATATACATGAATTACCTTGTTGTGTTGCAACATGCAGTGGAACTGAAATTACTTCATCCTCACCTTTTTACAGGTCCATCAGGAGTTGTCCAAGGCCGTGGTCTTGCATGTGGTAAGCTTGATACTGTTTTGTTATGGAACACACATATGCTATTAAGGGTAATGGCCAGGATAATTCCCTATGTACAGGTAATATTTTGTATAACCAGAGTAGAATGTTTGTATGTTCCAGTCTGGAACAGTTACCTAGATTTCCTTGAGTGGGAATCACAGGAGAGTAGTTGAATGAGCAGAAACACTTTTGCAGTTTTAGTTCAGAGTGAATAAGCCTCCTGCTGCACATGAGGCAATTAATCTGACATGCCTTTTACATACTGAAAGGTCGATGGTACATACCTTAGGCATTGGAACTTGTATTTGAATATATTTGTTAAGATAGGTGCACTGGGTTTTATGTGCCATTTTAACAGATATACCTTAGGCCTGTTTCAAGACTGATGTAACAAGTACATTGTACTGGCCAAGTGTCACATGATTTACCTGACATGCTTATTATAAAGGCCTTGCGTTGAATGTATATGTTGTTATGAGGAAGTCTGGTGTGAATTTAAAGTAGAGATGAGAGGATGTGAGAGTGGTAATGCAGTTGTGGATTCTCATTATTATGACTCTATGTGGATTTTCCTTACATAATACTGCAGGTAGTAATGTACTGCTTTTGGGTTGGGGTCTCTCTCCCACACCACCTGATGTCAGTGTCTCTTTGGACTCTGAGGATGATGGTGGTCACAGTGAGGCACAGGTGAGGTTGTCTGGTGCTGAATCTGTCCCAGAGGTTGACATCCCTCATCTTCCCCCATTGTCACTGCACACAGTCAGTATACCCACACATACCCAGTCCCCACAGGCCTCATATATGGGACACTCAGACAGTGGAGACACCGAACAGGCCAGTGTGGCAACTATGGCTTCAGTGAGTGTAGACACTGGCCATAGCCAGAGACCTGGAAAGGTCTAACACAGCCAAATTGATAGGGGTGCTCATAGGAGGACTGCTGTCCATCCACCACCTGTTGCAGCTTTCACATCACGGGCCACTTTGTGTATGTTTCAGGCCATCATGGAGGCACAGGTAAGTTCTGAATGGAACACCAGAAATATGTTTAATTTATGAATGCAGCACAGCCTGACATCCTTGACTGCCTCCACCACATTGGGGGCACCCTGGATTGGTTTACTGATGCAGTGAACAGATCGTAGGCTGAGACAGTGTCTTTCTTGGACCACCCATTGTGTGTACTGGAACATGTGAATGGAGTTGGGCATCAGACCTGGGGACATAGGTCAGCAACACCATCTGCTGAGAGTTCATGTGACCATACAAGTTATGCTCCCATAGTGGCAGTACATCCAGCGCTACAGAAGGGAGTGTGCTGTCCACAGCATGATGTAGCAGTCCATGGACACATGGTCCTGGGTGATCCCATGGGGAACACAGTCCCAGCAGACAACAGTCACTGTTAGGTGCTAGCACTGCATCTGACCTTGGGCATGGTGGTGCCAGTGCAACTCCTGGCAGAGCCATTTCCCATGTTCAGGGCCAAAGATGGTGAACTGTCACCTCTATCATGTATGATCCACAGCTGTCTAACATACACACATGTAGGGCTAGCATTGAGCTTGACTGTGTACATGCACACACTCACATACCAATGTCACATGCAGGTCACCTGCAGACACACATGGTACCTCTCCATGCTCCATCTAACCTGCTGCCCTTACTGACTCACACACATGCTGTCACCTGTTTGGGCCAGCCTAGGCCTCCAGCACCCCAACACATCACCCTGTGCAAGTGATGATACCTGTGCCACATCCCTGTCATCCTTTCAATCGATGCAGGTGAATGAAGCTACGTGTCTGATGCACAAGGTGACTATATAATTGATGCATACTTATGTAGTGCAGTATTGCTTTGCATGCCACTTGTAGTGGTCACCAACATAAACAGTATGCTGGCAGGTGTCATGAGTATGCAACATACTTTTGTCGACCTTATGTTGTATGATGTTGTACTGGCAGGATTTTTACACAGTGACAAGTATGTCACAGACCTGTGTTTGTTTCTGTTGCAGGACTCTAAGGGGATAACCTATGGACACACAGCAGCAGAGAAGCGACACAGCAGGTCATGGCAGCATAGCAGAAATATAACTTCAGCAAGCTATACCATGCATATATACTATATATGTGAGAGACAGATACTGACAGATGGTATATGTATGTTATATGTCTGTCTGTATAGGATAGCCATACATATGAAGGGCATGGGCATGTGGCATGGGACTAACCCATACTATATCAGTACTTATAATGTGATACCTCAGTCCCTACCTCTTTTTGTGTCCAGTACAGACATTACCATCTGTCCCTGACATCAGTACTGCACACTTCACTCAAACTGCACTTCACTATTCTGCTCTTATATGCTAAATATAATATATCTTGTGACTGAAATATTACACCAATGGTTGTGAATGTGATAGTCTGATTCACTACTAACTGTCCTGATTTTCACTGAATGCTTTTTTTGCAATGTTTTGCACCTGTTGCTCACACATTTTGTTGATTCATTGTGCTTTACTGAATATTTGACATCAATGCATTCTACAAACTACAGTTAAACAAGTGCGTGTCAGACTTTATATACACTTTATATCCATCATTATATATTCAACCTTTACCTCAAGACCAATTTATAAGTTTATATGTTTAATTTCTACTATGTGTTGGGCTTTTTTCCACCCCCACCCCTCTCTTTCTGGATCTTAGTCCAGAGCTTGAGGAGAGGGGGAGGCATGACATTCTGTAAACATAAACATACTACTACCTCAAAAGATGCAATGCAAATAGATTAGATTATCAATACCATCACCCATTCAAGCTCCCCTAGTCTACCGAGCCATGCAGGTTGCTAGACAGAGAGAGACAAGTCACACACACATCAACACAGCATATATGTACACATTATTCTTGCGTGAAGAGAGACATACAATGTGTGAGTGCTATTTATATTACAGCCCTGAGATTGCTGGTCTACTGCTATACCATAGCTAAAATTTGGTTAAAGTGTTAATATGGGTACACTGCTATGTTGGGGGTGGAGGAACAACAGCACATAATCAGCTTGGGTGGATAGTAGTCCAAATATCATGTGTGCCCACTATGTAACATCTCCCTTGCCTGATGTCATGAATATTCCAACCATGAGGCCTAGTGAAAATTAAGGAACACATAGTGTTTGACTGGGTATTAGTTGTCCCATGTGGATGTTAACTCTGGCCAAATAGCCTACCATATTTTCTTGCATAACAACAGCAGGTCCATACATACAATACCTTATTATAGTAATCCTTACAATTAGTGTGTAGGTGAGAGACTTACCTTGAGTATGCAGCAGTTAACAGAACTGTAGTTCAGGGCTGACTCTGTGTGATGCAAGCGGTACACAACCAATGCATGGATAGGAACAGTTTGTGTGCGTTGCCTGGCACCAGCTATTTCATTATATGTATGTGAGTGGGAGTAAAGTGTCAGTCCCTGAGGACCTAGGTTGTCAGGGTATGTGCTATGTGTTGCCTCTTAGCCAATGCCAGGGCATACTGGGCAGGCCTACGTCTGCCTACAGGGACATCATCAGGGGGCTCCTCCTCTAAGTCCTCCTCTGAGTGTTGCTGTGGTGACCTAGGCACTGGTCGGGGGCTGTGTATCCCTTCCCTGTGCTGATACTGCTGCAGCTGCTTCTGCAGGATCATACTCTGTAGCATAGCACATACTGTGAATATATTTGTATATGTGGCTAGAGAGTACTGCAGGGCCCCACCAAAAATATCAAAGCACTGGAACCTTGACTTCAGCAACCCAAACACAAGTTCTATGATGTTCCTAGTTTGTGCTTGTGCCTCATTATGATATTCTTCTGTGGGTGTGTGTGCATTTCTGATCGTTATCATCATCCACAGTTCCAGTTCATAATCAGCATCCTTCACTAAATGGCAGTGTAGGATTTCCCCCCTAGCAATCATGTGGTACAGCTGTGATGCATGCCAGATATGGCAGTTGTGATAGCTGTCAGGGCTGCCAGCACATACACTCATAATAATGCCCTGGGCATTGCACACAACCTGGCAGCTGATGGAGTGGTGCCCCTTGAGATTGGCATGGATTCTACTCTCTTCATCAGGTGGTGCCCTGATGTGTTTAGAAGTGCAATCAATGGCACCTAGTACCTCAGAATAGTCTGCAACATGGTAGAAGTGTTACATATTGCTGGCCCTCACCTCAGAGGTGAGGAGAAAATATATGTACTCACTGGCATGTGGTAGCATGGCATCCAGGAACTGATGAAGTACCCTGGATGCTGAAGCCTGTGGGACCCCCATCATGCCCCCAGCTGGTCTTTGGAAAGTAGCTGTGGCTATTATCCTAAGGGCTACACATACCTTTGTTTCTACTAGGATGGGTTCTCCTCTGGTGGATCTGGGTCTGAGTTGAGGTCGGCAGAGCTCAGTGAGCTCTTGAAGTATGTCCCTGTCCACCCTGTAGCACTCTACAATCTCCAGCTCATGTAGCTCCTGAAAGGTTATGCTGGGCCTGAACCCTCTTCTCCTTCTTTGCCTAGGCCTATTGTCAGCAGCAGCAGCAGTACTGACTTCAGCATCTAAGGCATACAAATGTAGTAGACCTGCAGCAGCCCCTAGCTTTCTTTCAGTTAAAATTCCCGTCAGTACTCCACTGGTGCAGAGTATGGGGAAAAAATCAGATTCTAGGGTGTTTGCAAACTTTATAGTGCTCTACTGTAGATGCTGCCTGCATGATTGGCTACCTATGAGACAGTGCACCTGTCTAATATATCACTGACATCATTTAATGGCCCTAGTTGAAGTTAAGCAAGGATCAACACTAATTAATACATCAATGACATTTTAGATACTCTGAGCACTGTGGCACACCACACAAATGTTTGCCTTCTGGGTAAACAATGCTTAGCAATCAGTGCACACCACCCCAAACTTCCATGCTCTGCATATGGTGCACCATGCAAACATGTGGAAACATGTGCCCCATAGGTAAACAAAGCTTAGATGTCAGTGCACACTCCCTGTTAGTCTTCCACCCTCAGCATGGTGGTGCACCCTGCAAACAGATGCAGCTAAGCTCCAATCAGCTTAGACGTTATTGGACACATCCTGTATTAATGTTAGCTGCCTCTTCTGTGGACACCAACATGATTCTCTTCCTACACATTGGGGATATGTGGACATGGTTACCCCATTATGCTATTCAGTAACTCCACCTCATTTGCATAGGGATCTGTGCACACAACCTGGAAACTACATGCTTCCAAGCCCTTCTACGTTAGCAATAGCACCAATGCACCATTGTAGATACTGCACGCAGGGTCCTGCAATACATTTATGTCTCATGATATTAATATTTGATTTTTCCACATTTTTTTTATAAGGCATGTTTGCACACTTAGGCACACTCCACAAATATGTTAAGATTATTAAAATAAAAAAAATTATTTTAATATATTTACTGTAACTTTTGGAACATGCAGAAGATAGTTTTGCTTATATCTGTGGGTGCTATGCCATTTCTGTCTATCTATCTACATTTTTACAGCACCTTCTATCTTTCTACAGTCCTGTACATGGAATTTTTCCATGGTGGTACAGCGGTAGCATTGTTGCCTCACAGGTTCACCCTTTTGATTCTTGGCTGGAGCGCCTTCTGTGCAGAGTCTGCATGTCCTCCCCACAGTTGAGTGGCATTTGAAAGGCATGCGTAAAATGGGCGTGCCTTCGCTGAAGGTTGGGCATCGAGCTGGCACCTCGGCACCCATAAAAAATCTACTGCCAATCATTAGCAGACCGGAGTTCTGCTGTGGCAACCCCTAACTGGGAAAAGCCGAAAGAAAAAGAACAACAACACTATGGACCCTGACACTGGGTCTGCAGAGCTGCCTATCTGTTTGCTAGATCACTTTACATGACTCATCTGCATGCAGTTCACCTGCTTATGAGGTGATTTGTATGCTGTGGAAGTTTATGGAAATTTCTTTTCAATTCTCCATTTATAGGGTTATGGAAATTGTACCTGAGATATATTGATGATTTGTTTTTTACTTGGATAGGGGACGAGCATGAAGTACAGGACTTTCTTGATTACGTTAATAATTCCACAGAATTTCTTAAGTTTACACACAATTACAACAAGGAGCCTATGAATTATTTGGATGTTATGGTCTCCAAAGACATGGTCGATCATAGTTTAGTTAGTAACCTGTACAGAAAACCTACTTACAGCAACAGTTTGTTGCATTACACTAGCTGTCACCCTGTGCATGTTAAAAGGGGCTTGGTAAAAGGGCAATTTGTCCGAATTTCTCAGCTGGAAAATAGGGAGGTAGATTTCCAAGATCAATGTAGGAAGATGAACAATATGTTTTTTATCAAGAGGTTACCCCTTTGACCTCATAGAGAGAGCCATGGATGAAGTTATCAGGAACAGAAATTCAGGCTTATTTAGTCTTTATTGAAGGCGGCTATTGATTGTTATGAGTATGTTCCAGTTACTTCAGCTGCCTCCAGTGAAGTTGAGCAAGGTTCATTTTCAGTTACATCTTTCATTACTAGGTTTTTTTATGGGCCATAGTGACATTTGTGACATTTTAAGTAAAAATTGGACTGTTTTAAGCAGTCAAATAGGGGTCACGGACAAATTAGGGATCTCACCTAATATTATTTTTAGGAGGGGAAAAACTTTTAAAGATTTGTTACAAAGTATGAATAATGAAGGCTTAAAGTATGGTAAAGGAACTAAGGCTTGTGGATTTTGTGCAGAGTGTGCTTACATTTATTCAGTAGATAAGGTGATTATTAATGGTTTTAAGGTGAAGACAAGAGGGAATTACTCTTGCATTACAAAAGGGGTGGTTTATGCTGCACTCTGCTGTCAATGTGCCTGGTTTTACATTAGGAAAACTAAGAGACGTTTTAAAGATAGGATTTATAAGCACATTCGGGACATCACAATTGGCAATACAAATAGTGCCTTGAGCAAGCACATTGTAGAATACCCCAATCACACGTTTAGATTTTTAGTTATTGATAAAGTTACACCGGACTTAAGGGGAGGTTCTTGGGACAATGTTCTTAATTTCAAAGAATTATGGTGGCAAATTAAACTTAATGCCACATCCACCCCAGGACTGAATGACAACATTAGTATCAGTAGTTATTTAAAGCTGCAGTCTTTTTTTGGTTAGTTCTAATTAGTAGTTTATTTCATCTAGTAGGGTATTTATTATTTATGTGCTTATAAATGTTTAACTAATTGTGGGTAAGGGTCATTGATTTTAATTGATGTCATAGCTAGAAGCTTGCACAATGTCATGTGATTTTATTTTTGTATAAATGTGGCTACGTTTTTATCATGCAATTATTCTGAAGAAGTCAGGTGATTGAGCTGACGAAAGCGCTTAATAAATCTTTTGAATTGTAGCTGGCGTGGACTGTTGCTTGCTGGTTCCATTCATTTCATTTAGTTTTGTTCTGGTTCTCAGTTTGCAGTATGCTGTGGAAGTGTCTGTGTTGGAGCACTCGTGTGAGCCACTCAGCAGCACTTACTGAATCTAAAAATGTTCACTTCTCTGTTAGTAGCGCAGCACAATGCCTACACAGGAAAAAAATATGTAGGCTTTAATAAATTCCCCCCAGTATATTACAACTGATGTAAAACATTTTTGTCTTATGAATATTGTAAAAGGAAAATTTTGTATTGTAAATAATTGACTGCTGTGGCCAGCAAAAAGAGACTTGGAGTATTAATAATTTATATAAGTATAGTTCACGGTTTAATCATCGTATGAGCTTCCTTCCTAGCTTTAGCATACGTGCCACATTGTACCTATTAGTTCCACATTATGGAAGATAGTGTAATATTCCATATTTTGATGAATGGAAGACTTGACTATGATTTCTTTATTTATTTTTCTTGTTGGTGTTATGGTATGCTGTGGTATGGTATGGTATGTATTCATGATATTGCTAGTCTTTTCTTGTATGCATTGTTGGGGGGGGGGCTAGGGTTCTTGGTTTACCTTTCAGGAACTTTAGATTTTTGCAACTTGAGTTGTTTTTCCAGAGTCTCTAATGTTTAAATAACTGGGTGTGTGGTAAAACAAGTAGAAAATGACATCTTAACCATGCTGTGAGCTGTCTCCCTAGTTGTTAATGAATGTTCCACATTTTACATATTTGTTTCACCTTATAAGAGGAAGTAAAGTTGCCTATGGCTGTAATTTCTTTAATTATTTTGCTTGTTGATGCTATGGATATTATGGTAATATTAAGCAATGCTAAATTGTCTGAAAATGAAGAATCCTCATTATAACACTTTAAGGATATGTAGTTTAATTATCTTAGTCATTAAAAGTTCACATTCTTATAGTCTTCTGCTGAGACTTGTTCATAGACAATTGCTATAGCATTAAAAAATTCATAAATGCATCATTTAAAATACTTCACATTTAAAAAACTTATTTGGAAATGGATTATTGTGACCAGACATTTCCTTTTGCATGCTATCCATACCTCTTAACTGTGCCTATTTTTCCATAGGGTCCCTAATGTTGTTTCAAATGTTTGTCCTGTCCTTCATAATATTTTTGATTTTCTGGTAAATCCCTCATTGCAGTCAGTAAGTAATGCTAGTCATTAGGATTTTACACATTTTATTGTTCAAAAAATCCATAAGGATGCAAAACTTGTTCTGTTAACTTTTTCAAGTTAATTCAATTGATATTTAAAAATGGTTCCTAGTTTTAGCCCCCACCCTGATCGCCATTATTTTTGGCTTTGTCTAGAATTCTTGACTAAATAAGATGAGAGGTATAGTGTTACACCAAAACATTCAGATCTAAATGTTTCTGTTGGTGTTATTTCAGCAAACCAGAAATAGAGTACTAGGCCATTCACATTACTGCACTTGCTTGGCACAGGTTTTGCCCTTCAAATCTGTTTTCTTTCAGGTAGGGTTGCAAAGCTACCATGTTTACCAGTAGTCTCTGCACCTTAACAGGTGGTATGCTTTCGTATGATACAGAAGGCTGTGGGTTCTAATCACATATTAGGTATTTGGATGAAGTTTTATCAATACTGACACTTCAGTGCAGCATAACGGGGTGCTGCACACCTGGGTATGCTGTACTTTGGATGAGATGTTAAACTGAGGCCTCATCTGCCTGAGTCACTGGTAGTGAAGGTGGGTGCAAAAGATCTCATGACATTCATCAAAAAGAGTAGGAGAAGTTCACCAGTGCACTGGCCAAATTTCCCCTTAGTCAGTGTGAATACCACCTCAGGTCTCCCCTGAAAAGAGGCCATTGGCCTAGTGGAACTAACACAGTCAACAAAAAGTATGTGTGAATAAATAAATTAATTATGTTTGCCAATATATCTTAGTTATTTCATTATTATCTTTGTACTCTTGTCTATTTTAATGCATCAAAATCAAGTGATTATGGTTAATATATCTCAAAGGACCTGCAGTTGTAAAGTGGTCTTGGAGATTTTTTCCCCAGAATCCACTTAAAGCCACCTTTGTATGAGTCCAGCTTGATATAAGGAAAACCTTCCATGTAAAGTGAATTGTATCATTGTGAGTCACAGGCATCTTGTACAGCTTCTGGAATCTTTTTAATTTTCACTATTTTGCTTGAATTATTAATATAATAAACTAGCTGAGCTACATGTAGGCTTCCAGTTTTTAGTGCAAGTGCTGACAGACCTTCTCCCACATTCTTACCGAGGTGTCAAAACTATCATTGCAATCCAAGTGCTGTTAACTGTCCACTCTTGCTTCTAATTAAAAAAAACTATTAACAGATATTTAAGCTACTTCGCTATTCACCAGTGTCCAGAACCGGAACTAGCACCAGCTGGCCTTGGCAGTTGCCTAAGGCTAGTACCATCTGGAGAGGGTCTGCCTTCACTAAAAAAAATCTCATGTAAATAAAAAGAAGTAAACTTGCCTTCTGTCACCCCACAGCACTAGGATTATGAATTTGCAGGAGGCAGCACAGCAAGCCACTTCCATTAACACGCCCCACAAAACTGTGAGAGATTTAAGTATTACATTTGTGCAGTAATGGATTTGGAGCCATGAGTGCACAAAGAAACTTACAGGAGACAGCAGAGCAAGCCCATTTTCATAACCAAGCCCCAGAAAACCATGAGAGATTTAAATATTACATTTGTGCAGTAATGGATTTGGAGCCATGAGTGCACAAAGATCCTTCCAGGAGACAGCACAGCAAACCCGCTTCCATAAACAAGCCCCAGAAAACCGTGAGAGATTTAAGTATTACGTTTGTGCAGTAATGGATTTGAAGCCATGAGTGCACAATGAACCTTGCATGGACAGTACAGCAAGCCCACTTCCATAACTAAGCCCCAGAAAACCATGGGATATTAAGTATTACATTTGTGCAGTAATGAATTTGGAGCCATGAGTGCACAAAGAAGAGAGAGAGACAGTGTGTGTGTGTGTGTGTGTGTGTGTGTGTGTGTGTGTGTGTGTGTGTGTGTGTGTGTGTGTGTGTGTGTGTGTGTGTGAAATGCCCTTGTTAGGTACACTGTCTTGTTAAGTAACTTTGCTCAGAGTCAATTCCTAATCTTAATTATTGGCAAGGAGTATCTTAATCCTCCACACCAACTGCCTTTAATTTTATATTTGTAAATGAAGATTAAGTCTATCATTGGCAGATGTATTGTCAAGTGTTCAGCAAATAGCATATGTGTTTTTAGTGCAGAAGGCTGTGGGTTCTCTTCCTGCAACAGGTATATTGATTGCTAACACACACCATTTTTTTAATTTACTCTAAAAGGTAGCAGATACTAAATTTGTAGATGAAGCACTGAAATGCAAAGTTATTTGCTAACAGCAATCTTTTCATTAGTTAATGTGGAATTATTCAGATGACTTTTACTTCTGCAGAGATTGTGCATATTGATAGATATTGGTAGAGTATAATGACTGCAGTTTGAGTGGCCTTTTATGGTTGAAATGTTCTAAAATGGTAGTTTTGTCATTATTTGTTCATACATTTTGTTTCAATGGTTACCTGAAAAATGTCAACAACTACAAATTTAAAACACACTCTAACAAGTGGTGCTGTATTAAATAAGGAATATAATTAAATTGAATTATGAAGGTGAATTAAAGAACCACACATTTATACATGGTCTTAAAAATGTGCACAGGGGGCCCATGGTTTGAAAACAGTCCAAAGGTACACTTAATCTATCACTGGCCAAATGCATTTGCTATGAATGTGGGTTTCAATGCAATTTCACTGAGTGTGAGTTTCAAGGGCAGAGACGTTTGCTGTTGTTCATGCTTAGTCTGTTTTCTGTACTGTTTTGTTTTGTTTAGCAAATGGGTATTACTGCTTGTTCTATAAAATTAAAAATTGAAATAAACATTTTAAATTAAATCCAAATAACTGTAATCATTGTAGAAGTAAAAAAAGAAAACAGTGTGTACACTGACTGGTTTAAACAGTGTTTATGGTAACTGGGGAGAGATGGCCAAGTGATGGGACACTAGACTGGCTGTGGGGGTGGTACTGGGGGACTCTGTCTATGGGAGGGGAGTGTTCTGATCCATTACCCGGCCCAGGGTATCATTTAACCATGATCTAGATCTGTCACTGCTGACAGTGAGAAGGTAAGTGTTTTAACTTTCATGTTGGCAAAATGTGCTGTATCTGTTTAAAAATATTTCCTTACAATGCAGCACAAAGCAAAATAAGTCTGACTTCTTGTTCTTGAATTTGGGTCCATACATTTACTGTGTGTGTGTATATGTGTGCGTGTGCATGTGCGTGTGTGTTTGTGTGTGTGTGTGTGTGTGTGTGTGTGTGTGTGTGTGTGTGTATGAGACAGTGTATCTGTGTTAGAGGGTGAATTATATTGAACTTCAAGGTGTTGTTTCAAATTTGTCTATACTAACCAGAATTGTTTTACTTATCACTGCTTCTGCACAATTGTGAGCGTGTTATTGACTAAACCCGTTAAGAATCTTTCAATATTCTATGACAATGGTTTAAGGCAGATCCTAAAATGTTATGTCAATTAAAATTTCAGAGTGTTTTCAAGAACAAGCTACAGATCACATTAGGCCTAGTGTGGATAAAGCTGGTCTGGTGTTTAATTCATAATACACAAGTGGGTAGCGCAGCAAATAACCATGTAGTAGTAGCATTTTGCCCTCTTTAGAGCAAAGACTTCTGCTCAGCTAATTTCTTCCTGGAAACATACAGTGTCCAGTTTTTAATTTATTGCACATAAGCTAGAAACACAACAAAGAGACACATGGTAATAGTGTCCTCCACTCCCTAGATCAAAGATTTCTGTGCTGCTTATTTGTTTTGACATTGGAGACACATAGTAGCCTCTGTTTAATTCACAGTGCATAAGTGAGCAACACAACAAAAAGCCATGTAGTAATAGCACCTTGAGTAAAAAGGGTGGGTGTGTAAATGCACAGTCATCTTCCACACAATGAACTGGCTGGGCTGCAGTTTCAAGGGGATCTGTGAAGTTGGACACTTAGAAGCATAACTTAATACACAGATTAATGCATTTGTCTGGGTGTGCTCTCTGCACCTGGATGAAATAAATAGTACACTGAAAAACAAGTCTACCCAATGAGCAATAAAGCAAAGGAATGGTATTTTGGAGATCATGGGGTGCATGTCCTTGTCACTTGCATACCTTTAATATGTGCAGCACCTGTGGTAAGAAAGCTCAGAGAAGCGGTTCTGCAAAGACTCAGTATTTAGCAAAAGTAAACCTATGGAGTCAATACAGTGTGGTATAAATTAGGGGATGCAATAGCAGTCTTTAAAAATATATTTAAGCAGACTTGAAATAAGCACCTTCTATAAGGCACATAGAGCAGCTTACTTGCTTTCCAATCATATGATTGGTGATTTTAGAGGAAGAAAGAAGGGGGCATGGGTAGATGAAGGCACACAGCATGATAGCCTACATGTACTTCATATGAGCAGGACCAGACACCACAGCAGATTATTTTCTTTGCATATGAACAGTGCAGTTGTTGTTAGACAGGAAGGATAGACAGAGGAAGGCAGGCAGCAGTTTGTCTGTGCATTCTGCATATAGGGGGTATCCAAAGAGAAATAATACTGCCTATGAGTGGGGAGTGCACTCCGTGTGCCCTGCATGTATGTAACACCTCATTTCTCTTGCTTGTGCTATGTGCGAGTTGTTGGGGAGGGGGCAATCTACGCACACACACACACACACACACACACACACACACACACACACACACACACACACACTAAATATATGGTTCAGAGGAGGGGACTATGTAACTTACCTCATGAGATGAGTTGGGAAGCCACACGTGAGATGCATAAAAATAACACCCCTGCTGTACAAATAAAATTGTATCTCATGTATCTAACTTGTTTCTATGTTGGATTATGGATTGTTTTTGGATATCATTTTTACTGAAATGTTCTTCATCAGCATTCATAAAACAGTTTAATTTACATCTTGAACTACATTTGAGGAAATAAAAGGAAACTGGCAAACTCTTGAACTGTCTCTTCTTTATACATGTAACATATTACACTGAAATACAATTAGATCCATATCAAAACATGTTAGGGAATTCCAGTAAAAGAAGGAAAAAACATATCTGTAGACATTTGTAGCAGTCAAAATGCAGATAAAGTTAGAAACAGACAAAATCTAATTAACCTTCTACTCATAAAGCACACATAAAATTCATACTATAACTTGTACAAAAGCTCAGCATGAACATACACATTCATATAAATAGACATAACAAGGATTTTAACTTGAACAACTGTAAAAAGCCTATTATAGATTTAAAATTAAACACAAGAGGAATACCTTTGCCAACAAATTGCAAACATCTGTCAATGGAAAGAAAAGCTACAAGCAGCTAGAAAAAAGGAGGAATCTACAGCTTTAAAAAACTGATGATGAAAAGGGAGCAGTAAAAGAGAAAATGCACAAAGAAGAATCAGAATGGACAAAACCCATAAAAGGAACCAAAACAGAAAGAAGGGTAAGAAGTGTCGTGCATTAGATTGTGTTTCCACCATCAGAAAACCAGCTTTAGCTTTAAAACTGTTGAAGTACCCATTAGGCCACTAAGCTGATATTCTCTGCAGCTATTAATGAAACTGATATGTGGGCTTCACCCCACAAATACTCTTGTCTCATTTATATATGAGGATGAAAAAAATAACTGCTTTAGTATCAGTATCATTTGTATTACACTACTGTTTTAGCACATATATTAAATCCACATTATTCTAGCACTTATTTATTTCAGTTTTATAACTAGGCAAGTGGACTAATCAACAGATCCTTTTCTGTCATGACCTGGGCACTGTGATATAAGACACAAAAAAAATTATACCTAGTCTAGAAATTACACAATATTTAGTATAGTACTTAGTATTGTAATAAAGTAGAGCATACTTAGTATGGTACTTAGTATTGTAATAAAGTAGAGACAATACATTGGTATGCTATTTACAATTTTAAATGCAAGCGATATGATTATTTACAGTACATACAATTAAGGTAGAAATTCAGCCAGTGGTCATTTGTTAAAAGCATGACTTTACAAGAAACATTATTTTAGTTTGTTTCTAAATAATTGAAGTCTCTCTTGCTGCTTCACTTCTGCAGGTAGCCGATTCCAAATAGCTGGGCCTGGGCTAAAAAAAGCTCTATCTCCTGTGGAGGTTTTAAAATGAGGTCTAATGAGGGTAATGCTGTCCTCTTGGCTGTGTATAGTTAGACTGCTTGATGGTGGGGGAAAGTGTCCCACTTTACCACCATGTAGAAATGACAGCTAAATAGAAATGTGGCCTTGTCATTTACACATAGCCAGTGAAGCCACTGCAGAAGACAGAAATGATGAGCTTGGAGATCTGCAAAAGGAATGAATCTGCAGATTTTCTGGGTTTTTTTAATAGTAGATTGTATTTTACATATGTTTGAACTGGAATGTAATGTTAAAAGAGGGAACCAATATTCAGTTTAAGATATATGCTTATTTTTAAGTAAGGCATTAGGAGTCATAGGCAGGGCTTTTTTTGAGACGGTACATGCTGGTATGGTGCCCTGTTAAGTGATTTAACAATGAGTTGCTTAAAGTAAAATCTTGTGCTGTAAGCTGCTAAGGTGTATAGCTGGGAGGACTGAATTTCTGAGTCTTGTGTTGTGTTGTCAGTTGGTGGGTGGGGGAACTATACATAGACACAGACTTTTTTAGGTCATTCATAGTGTCTGTTAGGAACTTTATAGTCTTTAACAAAGTTCAGGATTCCTGTTGTATTGTTGTCTGATTATGTAGAGTCAGTGTATTTGCCTGTTAAACATTTTAGCTATTCCCAGACGTTTTGGGGCTGGAGACTAGTAGGATCAATCTATCTCTAAGAAATGAGACATTTGCTGTGTTAGTAGCAATTCTGGACCTTTTTCATGAGGTGGTTATCCTAGGGATTCAATACTCAGTGTAAGCATCATCTGAAGCCTAGATGGAGTTTACATGTGTGTGCGTGTGTGTTGATACGTGGTCAGCAGCTTTGCTAATTGCATATCCATGCCACAAACCACATTTAAATGTAAATAAGTGCAGTTTTGTGACTGGCAACAGTCTTGCTGGCCAGGAAGCCCTGTAAAGCAACATGGATAGCACACCTGTTTACATCAGAGAACAATAGGTTTGTGGGTTTGCACGAAATGCCACAATGATCACCAGGGCTTAACATATAGTTACCATAGCTGTCATCCATTTGCCACAAGAAATCTGGACAGAGCCCAACATAATGTGGGGACAATGACCCAGAAATAGGGACATATTTTACATATTTGCTCTTTTAAATTTAGAAATGTGCTAGAATAACAAGGTTTGTGTTAAGATACATTTTCTGAAGGATTTGAAGTCTGAAGCTCAAATATATTAAATTATTTAGTGACTTCAGTCATTGGATCATCCCAGCGATATGGCAGAAAACCACAAATTTTAAAAGGAGCAGACTAAAAGATATAAGCAATAATTTGGACATTCTTCAAAAATCTGGACAGTTGAGAGGTATGATATATGGTCCAAACACAGTACAGGATAGTGTGTACAGTGAAATGTATTGTGAAATCTCATTCCGGACATTCTGTACTAAAGTTGTGTAAATGATCTGTACGTGTACATGGACTGCTATGTAAAATAAACACTCAGGGTAAGTGTATGTATTGAATAGGGACACACAGATGAATTGTAGGAATGAACGCAGGGAAGGAGGACAGGTGAAACAACCTAATGTACAGCAGATGAGGCCATGTCAATGTAAAACAGTTGTAACAGAAACACCAATCACATATTAATATGGTACAGTACAGACTGCACAGTGAAAATGTGTATTATGTGACTATCACACAAGTTAATATAACAAAGGGGAAGATACCTGTGTGAGATAAGCATCATTACATGAACAATGCAGAAGACATCTATCAAAATGTCACATACAATTGGGGTAGGGTGCATATTGTGAAGCTGTGCTGATTTGACTGAATATGAGTGTAATCTCAGCAGAGATCTCAAGCAAGCAGGACACAGGTAAAGGCTCATGGACACCACTAAAAGAAGCACACACAATCATAGGCAAAATTAGAATAATACCATCAGTAATCCCATGTCTCTGGCATAACATATATGATTTAGAGTGAGCAGAGATGGCTCTGCACAAACACACTTGTACAACTATTATCATATCTGCACTCTGTTAGGGTAATCACACAGACTATCCTGACACTAACACATCTGCTGAAGATGTTAGTAGAGACACATATATGTCTGTATATATGAATATACTATATATATATATATATATATATATATATGTCTGTATATATGGATATACTATAAATATATATATATATATATATATATATATATATATATATATATATATATATATATATATATATATATATATATACTATATATATATATATATATAAATATATACATGAATTCACTTTGAAGGATCAAAATTTAAATAAACTGAACCTCTGATCATGGAAGACCACAGGATCGAAGTACTGAAATATCGAACTGACAAAAAAAAGCACTACAATGTGAAAACTTCTCTGTTCACATTTTTGCAGGGCACAAGCCCCCTGCACCCCCAAACCCCCTGGTACTTAAATATACCAACTCTGAGATTGCACTATTGTGAATAGAATGGTAAAGTTCTAGTTCTGCACCGCATGGTGATCTCCACTTACAAGGTTTGATATTTTATCACTTCAGTCCTCTGGTCTTCGATGATAAGAGGTTTGATGTACTGAAATTTCAATTCTTCAAAGTGAAATCATGTATATGGCACAATCCATACTGTCACAAATGTTACCCATGCCACCAGTGTTTTCAAACAGCTAGGTATGTAATGTGTGCATTACTGGAAAAGTTAGCACACATGCATCTGGTGTAACAACTTGATTGAGGCTTCTCACCATTAGACAATAATGTTTATACCACAAAAAGAATACCTAGGTATTGTCAATCAGATATGTGACAGGTCACTGTGGCAAAGGTGATGCACTTCAGTTACATATCATTGGAAGTTGTGTAAGGAGGTACATGAAGAAGGGGGCATTGTACTGAGTTATTGGGGTGATGAAGGCTGTGAGCTCTGGAGATAGTATGGCCTATGATGTGGATGTCTTTCACATACACAGTAGTTGTGTTACATACAAGGGAGTAGTCAGCACTGTAGCCCACATGCTGGTGGATGTTCCACTTACCATCTACTCAAGAACACAGGTCACATCCCTAGTGGTCTGATTACAGGGTGTGATGTCTACATTATCATTGGGTTGTTGTTTTTCCTAATGTAACACATCCCCATGTTTTTCTTTCACCGCAGGTGCTGTCATAGCTGTGGCAGCAATCTGTGGTGTGTGTTGATACTGTCTGTATTTTACTAATATCACAGTTGGAGTCAATGATTGCTCACAATCTGTAGTCCTTCAGACAGCTGTGTGGATACAGGATGTGTATGTAATTCATGATGTCTGTGACTTAAATAATGAACAGGAAAGGGCCTAGCAGACAGCCCTGATATATGGACCTGATTATTCAACCTGAGATATAGGTCACTTCACACATTTCAGCATAATTACATGCCACATATGTGATACAGTGGTCTCCCCACTCTGTGATATAGGTGTTTATGGCCACATTTGCCAGCGGTCAGTGAATACCTTACTGTGGATTTGTGTCAAATGCCTTGGACTAGTCAGGTTCAAAAGGATAATATTGCCGTCATCATGCATGCCCTCAATGACCTCTTTCAGGACACCTAACAGATGTAACAGACGTGATGCAGCATTAACAACTCACATAGGTCTGTTGCACACAGCTGGCATACTACTGGTGTCCTTTTAGTAAAGGTCTGTGATGACATGTTGATCTACATCACAGATGAGGAGAGTCAGGATGTGTTTATATATACATGCATTGGGTGCTGTCCCCTCAAAACTCAAATGGATGCATGTACAACCATCTACAAGAACATAGTATGTGTGGATGGTGTGTTGAACTGTGGATTCAACCATGTCAGGAAGGTGTATGTGCTGAGTCACACTATAGGTGATCTGTGATGATGTCATAGCCCATTGATTCTGTGTTATAGGCTTGGATGAAGGTAAGACAGTACATACTGCCTATCCTGATCTGGCCTAGGGTTTAGACACAATCCTCCATGTAGGTATCATTCAGAAGTGCTCCCAACTGGGGATACATCCTTACATTACTAGATGGGTAACCAATTACATCACTAGATGGGTAACCGTTTGGCTCACTGACACACCACATGCTGTGAAAGCTGGGGAATCAACCTGTACCAGTTGAGCTGTCACCATTGGTGTATCTCAAGGATCTGTGCTTGCCCCTTTGAAGTTTGGAATCTATTTCCTGACAGTTATGGCTAAAGAATATGGCCTTTGGCTTACCACATTTGCTGATTCTTGCATACTGGGTGCAATCATTGAGTCCACCAGTGATGGTAACATACTAAAGGAGGGTTAACACAGAAATATAATTGATGACAAAGCCACATGGTCTATAAATAAATGCAAAAATGTGTCTTTGTTTTGTCCTGCAGTGTGGAATTACCTGCTAATTCCAGCATTGACAACAGACCCACTATACTGAAATCCAGTGATGCAAGATCTGGGAACACATATAGTTAGCAATATGAACTTTGATCAGCAAGTCTCCACACTGGTATTAAAAGCCTATGTTGTGCACATCATAAGTCATGCCATCATGTTCAGATCTGAGGATTATACTACAGCACTGTATTTGAACCTGATCAGAACACTAATAAAGTATAATGCTGTCTTTTGCATGTACATCACCAGACACATGCAACAGCTGAAGAGACCACGGGGGTTTCTCACAAAATAAAACACAGGACCTACAAATCATGCCATAATGTATGTGGATAGATTGAAAGCCATGTCACTGTAATCTGTATTGTATAGGATGAGGTGACTTCTGCCTGGCCTCCAGGCCAGGCTTTGACATTACTTTGGTGGGAATAGTGCACATCCATAACTCAGATGTAGCTGATGACATCAGCAGTGTCTAGTGACATAAATATGGTAATAACAGTGTCCCACATGCTGGTGTGAAAAGCTGCCTCTAATGTCAAGCAAGTGTACAAACACACACCCACACACCCCAGTTGCTGCAGTGAAAATAGAACCCCTACCTATGTAAGTACACAGACTACAGCTCTCTGTATTTAAGGCAAGTGGCATAGCTCAAGTCTGACTTGGGCTGCCTCAGACAACACTTTATAGCTGATGACATCAGCAGTGTCTGGTAATAATATGGTAATAACAGCATCTCAGATGCTAGTGTAAAAGGCTTTCTGTAATGTCAAGCAAGTGAACAAACACACACACACACACACACACACACACACACACACACACACACACACACACACACCCAGATGACTGCAGCGGGAACAGAACCCCTACCTATCTAATTCAGAACTCTGCATTTAAGGCAAGCACCACAGCTCAAGTCTGACTTGGACTGTCTCAGACAACATTGTATAGCTGATGATATCAGCAGTGTCTGGTGAGGAGAATATGGTAACAATAGTGTCCCACATGCTGGTGTAAATGGCTCTCTGTAATGTCAAGCAAGTGTACAAACACCCACACACACACACACACACACACATATACACACACACACACACACACACACACACACACACACACACACACACACACACACACACACACACACACACACACACACACACACACACACACACACACACACACACACACACACACACACACACACACACACACACATACACACACACCAGTTGACTTCAGTGAAGCCAGCACCCCTACCTGTCTAAGTATACAGACTACAGAACTCTGTATTTAAGGCAAGCACCATGGCATACATCTGACTTTTACATGGGTGCAGGACAACTTATAGTAAATGACATCAGTAGTGGATTTTGGAGAGAAGATGTTAGGAAGTCTGCATAGGTTATTAGGTTCATAGGAGGTTACTAGGGCGTTTGCAAACCTAGCTGTGTAAAAACTTGAGTACTCTTATTGATCATAGTTAGATGGCTGTTGTTAGCAGAGCAATTATGTGATCAACACTGACTAACCCTGTACATGAGGGACACAGGTGCCGCCCCTGGAGTGAATTTATGGTCATCCATCCAGTTGTCAAGGTTACACTTCAATAGAATCATTGTGGATCTCTGCGTCACATGCAGTGGGCACCTATTCCAGAGGAGCATCAATCACTGGAAGATATATCTGTGTTTCTAGCATGTTCTGTTTATTTCACAGGCTAGTTTGAGTTCCTGGAGCAAGTTATTCTTGTCCCATTTGATTTGTGGATGCCCACTATTTCCATTAGAGCAGAGTCCGAGACTGCTCTGTAAACCAGAGGCAGGTCGCTTCTCAGCAGCCTGCATGATACTGAGTACAGTGACAGGACTTTCTGTCTTTCCATGTATGTCATGATTTGTAGGCCCTGGATTATCTTGGTCAGAAACCTCTGTTGTCTCTCTAGTTGCTGCAGGTATCTGGTCAGGTACATACAGAAGGGAGAATTCTACTCAATTAGTGGTCTGATAAGGGTAGAGTACAATGGAGATATGACCTCCCTGTTCTTGGATGTGATGGCTTTATTTATGAAGTATGCAATGTAGAATGTTTTTCTTACCACTATGGGCACACGGTGATTAAAGCTTAGATTGCTATCAACCTGTGTTCCCAAGTCTCATACCACTTTCAGCTTAGATGGGTGCTATGTATATCATAATTAACAGGGGTGACTTTTTTGCCAAAGTAGATAATGAGGCATTTTTTTGTCTTATGTTTCAGTCCATGAGTTTGGCACCAATCATTTGTCTGTGTCAGCCCTTTTTGTAATATGTTAAAATCATTGGAGGACTCTAAATGATTGCTCCCATTTTACAGTTCTCTGCAAACTTGGTAAGCCACAGGTCATCTACCTTCACCTGTACTTCAGAGAAATAGTTTTCAAACAGTAGAAGACCAAGCACAGATCCTTGTGGTACTCCACTGGCAACACGTGTACTGGTGGAGGTGGACTCCCTAACTTTGATGGTGTGCATTCTGTCAGTGAGCCAGTTGGCTACCCATCTAGTAAAATATGGGTTAATCCCCAGATGGGAGAGTTTCTCTATGACACCTGAATGGGGGACTGTGTCAAAGGCTTTGGCTAAATCAAAGTATGCAGTATGTACTGTTTTCATTCATCTAGGGATTTGGTGACATTCTCAAAAAAGTCAACTAGATTTAATAAGCAAGACCAACCCTTGACAAAGCCAAATTGGGTTGGGTCAAGAGTTTTGAAGGTTGCCTATGTCTTTGTGGATAAGGACCGTGATGATTCTTTCCACACCTTTACAGATAATGGGTCGATAGTTCCCAGGGTCAGTTGATGGATGTGTAGGCATGTTCAGCTGTGAAGATAGTTCTAGTTCTGCATGTTATCAAATTGATGTCCATTGCATATCGCACATTTGTTATTAATTTATGTAGTATAGCTGATATATTTGTGAACAAGTACTGAGAGACCAGGACTGTAGTGCATGGGGGAGGCAACACATGACTGCATTGTAAATATGTGACATCTTGTTAGATAGGGCCTTCAGTTTGATATGTTTCCACATGGATTTTCATGGCATAAAGAGTAAATGGCAGTAAACAGCACTAATACATGCTAATAGTGACTTTACATAGTACAGCTCCAAGCAGCGGGTTTGTGCGACTGGTGGCAAAGTGTTTGCATATGTGAGACACACATTTCCATTACTTTTCCCTGTTTGCACATAGTTAAGCAGTGCACAAATGCGAGCTGCATTGCTAAAATTCAGAGAGTTAGTACTGAGTCTATGAAACACACCTGCTGCTTAGCTAACTCTGTGGCAGCAGGTATAAATGCACTGATACATTTCTTTTTGTGCCCAGATGATTCTGGGTTTGTATCCAAGTGTATCTAACACATTTAAATAAACAGTGATAATGCAGTGAGATCAGTTCTTTATAGTACATGTGTTGCTATTTGTTTGCATAGCTCAGCAGGTTTAAGTGGCATTGTGGGGAGGTAACCATAGCATAGTAGTGCCACTCATCATTGCTTGGCATTGGTGCATGATGCCAAACTCTGCGCAAACCTAGAGGCCAGAAAATGAAGGTACATCTGTGTGTTGTGTGTGATTCTATGTTTTTTGACCAGATTATAGGTGTTAAAATAGAGTAGATAGGAAAGTGGTGAAATGGGGAGCAAACAGAGTAAGAGCAAAGGGAAAGTAATACAAGAATTTGCAGATGGGAGGTAGGAAAAAAACATAGCTATCCATTTCTACAACAGTGAAAACTGAAAATATGTGCAGAATATTAACTGAATTTGGACAGTCACCTCCAGAAAGAGGGGTGACAACAATGTAATCATGTTGTATAGCCAATTGTACAGAATCAAGTGTGTTAAGAAGACATGTGAAAAATGAAGAGCTATGTATGGGATGATATTTTTTATGGGACAGGTGCCCATTTTTTTTCAGGAAGAGCAGAATGCTGGGTAAGGGACATAGGTATTTCTGAGTCAGGTAACTTGGGTAAGTGAGGAAGCAAATGCAAACAAGCAAGACAAAGAAGACAAGAGACAGGGATGGTGAGGGGCACAAATCTTTGAAGGACACCATGATTGGGAAGACAGAGAGGGTAACACAGGCTCATGCTCACCATACATGGAGACAGAGAGAATCTAGTCCTCACCCACTGTATTGCCATCACTGTTTCCTTAGTCTTCTGGTGGCTGGAGTGCTTGACATCTCCTACTCCTACATACCATAAGGAAGAGCAACCTCTCCATCTGGCATAGGCATACACTAATGGTACAGTGCACAAAACTATGCACCAGCCATGGCATCTCTTGGCGGGTGATGAAATTTCCACCTCTGCCACTGCTACAGGAGGGTACCACAGCATCAGAGGCAGTGCTACCTGAGGGTGATAGTAGTGTAGGAGGACCAGAGTCAGTGCTGTTGGTTGGCTACCAGATGTGTTGGGCATCGGTGCTTTAACTAGTGGAGAGGAGGCAGGTTGATCCAATGGGGCTGGCCTACCTCGCTGTGTGTAATGCATTTAGTGATTTGTTACAGATGGATGACAAGGAGCTATTTTGATGACACATAACAGAAAATAAAAAGAGAGAGATAAGGATTGAGGTGAGAGAAAAAAAGATAAAATTAGTCCCATCATATGTGACATACAATGCATTAACATAATTATGCAACAATTTTATCTGAAATATTACATTTAATTATACATCCTAACAACTATACACTGTAACTACAAATTGCTGAAAGTAATCCTTGAAATATCCATATTTCGCACATGTGCTTGGTCCAGGTCTACAGATTGCAGTTAACAGCAGGGCATTTATGCCACTAATATAGAGTTTAAGTTAACTTAATGTTATTAAAGCAATGCAGCATTGTATAGTTGTTACTTGTGGTATTTGAACCTACAACCTCTGGCTACAGTCTTATACTTGACTCTTAAAGTTGGTTTATGCTAAAGACTAATGCATGCATACTTGCTTTTGCAGTTAGGATATGCATGCTATATTTTCTACAACTGTATATAAACCTATCTTTAAATTTTAAAGTTAAAATAATACTTCTCTTCTGCTTCATATATACCACTTGCTTCCCTCAATCTCTCCATTCAATCAGAATGAGTCTGTATATTGAACTCCTGTTTGGCATTAGCTGTGGAAAGGACAGAAAAGATCAGAAGAGCATTATGCATACCATTCTTGCTTATATTTAGCTTTCTGTGTATTACAAATACTCTCTGCTATCATACTTACACAGCTATGGGATGTCAGCAGCTTGAAATGCATTCAGCCACTAGTTGAGGGTATCCCTTTTGTGCCTCTGTAGGTCATTAAAATGATGCCTACATTGTTCCCCAGTGCATGGGATACCATAAACATTGGATACAGCCTGAGACAAACTAATCCAAGCCTTAGACTTGTACTGAGAGCCAGAATAGTCCCACTGCAGAATCCTTTGGCTGTGGTGCTTTACCAAGAGTATAATAAATATCCTTTACTCCTGGACACCCCACCTCTCTGGCTTAAACTGGACAGCTTCCCCTCTAATATCAAACATGTGAAACAACTGAAGCAGAGCAATTGCAACTAATACTTTCCCACCAATTCCTGTTATCACATTTACTGGTAGTGTGCAAACCCTAGCAACGATGCCAACCACATTTGCACAATGTTAAGAGGAAAGCAACAGTGCCAAGCAGGGAGGAAAAATATTTTAAATTGGAAGGTTAATCTGACACTTGACCTTAGTTTGAGGGGTGTTTGCTGTTGTGCCTTGGAAATATGTATTTGAAATTGGAAGGTAATTCTTAGTTGACTTAAGTTTGCAGACATGCACTGGGGGTATAAATATCATGACCTGACACATTTTTCTGGCTTTATACACTGGTAAAATTGATTTTAAAGTGTGGAATTCAAACCTAGGCATAATGACAAAACATTTCCTTCCACGGTGGTGATTTTTCATCTTTGCCACAGAAGAAGTGCTGCTCACATATAGTCAGGAATCATTCATAAAATACAGTTGACAATACGAGGTCTTACATGTATATGCGTGTGACCTGACAAGGTTCTTATATATAGATCCAGTTGTATATGTATCTTATTTAATTGTGACAGCTATCAAAGTCCAGATAGCAGAATCATAATTATAGAAATATAGTAGACAATATACCTTCACTTATATATCTGAAAACACAATAAGGGTGCCTTATCCCTGATTCATATAATTCAGTTCAACTACCTAAAGTGTTATAAGTGAGAGTGAATATAATGGGAAATGGAACAAATGTAAAAATATGTGAAATATCCTGAATTAGAACCCAGGACCATGTGTATGGCAGCCCTACACTTATACATGTTGCCACAACAATACTGAAATAACAGTTGTATATTTTTCAATTCATTGCTATAAACTTCACTGTCAGAACAGTAAACATAGGTTGCACACCATATACTAGAACCCAGGACCATCAATATTCCAGCCTTACACTTACACCTGCTGCCACAGGACTAGCTAGAGGGCACTTCCACAATTTCCTTCTCACTCTCCCATTTAACATAGCGAGACAGGTTTAAAAAAAAGCAACGGAGAAAGCAAGATCTCCATTGCTTTTTAGACACTGTGTCACTATGTTAAAGGAGTTTAACATAGCGAGACAGCTTTAATAAAAGCAACGGAGATCTCCGTTGTTTTTTAAACCTGTGTCGCTATGTTAAACTCTTTTAACATAGCGAGACAGTGTTTTAAAAGAAACTTATACTAATGGAAAAAGTCCGGCGACGGACCTTTTCCATTAGTATAAGTTGATTATAACGTGCACGCTGGCCAATCAGCGTGCACGTTTTGGAATATTAATGGGGGGGTCATGGTATAATTTGGAATATATCTCCACAGTGGACTACTAAACTTGAGAAGGTATGCTTGCATTTTTCAGGTATGTACTGCAGATACTAAAATGTAATTAAGAAAAATCTGCTCCATGTTTATATACATATATATATATATATATATATATATATATATATATATATATATATATATATATATATATATATATATATATATATATATATATATATATATATATATATATATATATATATTAATTAGCAAATGCTACTATTATCTGTATGCATTACTTAGAAGTGTGCTGATAGTATGAACATGTTTGCCAGGGCATATCACAGGTATACATGATTGGCAATAGCTTAAAATGGAATGTTCTGTGTTAAATGTGTACACGTGTTTCAGGGACAGTTCATTTGATAGCACTTTTAACATTTCACTCATAGTTTGTTAGCAAAATCTTTTTGTATTCTTGAGGCTTTTCCCCTCAGAACTCCATGAAAATGGGGCATGGACCCATTTGGACTATCCCGGTGAACAAATGTTAATTGCAAAATATAAAAAATGTGTCATCTGCCTGTTCTTTTCAGGGTGGGAGATCAAAGCTGCATTTCTGTTTTGGCACAAACAAGGATATGCTGCCATTGTTACTCTCCCTTGTTTTGTACCCAACCTGGCTTTGTGTGTAAATGTAATATGTACAACTACACAATTTCCGTTGTTCATATTTCAAATATCTAGACTGTTTCATTTTTCTCCAGTGGGTAATACTGAAATGTTATCTTTTTTGTTTGATCTGGGAGCAGGATTTTTTTAGATGTTATACGTGTTTCACTGTTGCAGTCATACCATTTGGGTTATCTGCTTGCAGTAGTCCTCAGTCATTCTGATTATCAAAGTCTTGGGTCCTGCGTCAGTTGCTGTCTCATCTTCTGTGACGTCAGATAGTCAAGGGTATAAAGCATGCAGCCAATGCCATTACATAAGTCTTTCTTGCCATGTGGTGCCTGAAGCAGAAGCAGTTCGCAATTGCCCATCAGCCGACTCCTGAAATTTTTGTTTTCGAGTTTCAGAACCAAAGTCTTCAACTAAAGCTACGTACCCCGTTGGGGAAACTTTTTCTTGCTCTAAACCGATGTCAGTAAAAGCCAATAATTGTATTTCTTGTGGAAAGCAAATACCTCACAAATATTTTCATTCATACTGTATTCCTTGCTAAGGCCCTGACCACGACATACCTCGCTGTCGATTCTGTGCCGTATTTAAGCAACAAACTATTCATAGTCGGTATAGTTATACTTGTAAATATTTTGGTACTCAGTTCAATTATCCAGATATGTCTTCGGTAAGCCATTTGACTACCGACATTCTGAAAAAATGCAAAGATAAAGACAGAGACAGGCCGCCTAGGTCCAAAGCTGCCAACGACACTTTTCCTAAGCCAGTCATTAGTTCGCCCGTACTCAGTGAGGTGCTTTCGCAGCCCCTGATACCCGCTACTTCAGATTCACAGGCCTCTACTGAGACCCATTCGGAGTCCGGTATGCCTCGAGATGCTTCAACTGTGGAACCTGTGGATGTCTCTGCCTTGGATGGGTCTGGAGCCGCTGTGCAGGCACTGGCTTCTGAGGGTGCATTCAGGCCTACTGATTTGCATATTAAACTGATGCCATCTTCTTCCTCAAGGCCTAAAACTCGAACTATGCCTAGAAAACCGATGCCCAGACCGCATGGTCAGATCTCTATGCCTTATAAACAGATGATAAGAATGGCTGAAGACCTTATTATTTTAATCAGGGGAAGTCAACCTCCCCCCTCTAAGAGACCTAGGACTGAATTTGCTTATGATACTTCTGACCAGGATTCTGAAATTTCTGTTTCCTCTGATGACCAGGATTTACCCTTATCTAACTATGAAGATTTTGATGCAGAGGAGTCTACTCCCTCTGCTTCCCCCCAGAAGATTTCTCTTTTGGGGAAACCCTGCATACTCTAAGGGAGCACTTTCACTGGGAAAGCCAGGATTACTCTGATTCCAAAAAGAGGTTTAGAGATTTCTTACTCCTGCCCTAGCACAGGCCTTTAGCTATCCCTCTGGTACTAGACATTGTTGATGATGCCTTTTCTGAATCCAAGTTGGCCCCTGACTCTTTACCTCCTGCTCCCAGAAAAGCTGATAGATATTACAGGGTCCCAGACTCTCACAAGTTCCTTTTTAAAAATCCTACTGCGGATCCTGAGACCATTTCACAGGGACCCAAGGGCATCAAGGCTACTACTGCCAAAAATCCTTCCCCCTCTGATAGAGACTCCAGGGCACTGGATAGATGGGGTAACAAAGTGTACACTTCTGCAACTTTGGCTATTAGGGCCTTAAACTGCCAGTTTCATATGTTAAAGTATCAGCAGCATATTATTGGATTGCTTAAACAAAAAATGATTTGATTCCTGACTGTGCTGAAAATAAGGATTTACAGGATTTAATGCATTCTGCTGAACAAGTTGGAAAACATACTTTGCAATGTGGTTTTGACTCACTAGAGGCATCTTGCAGGGCTGCTGTCACTGGGTCTGTACTTAGAAGGCACACTTGGCTTAAGGAGCAATCTTTGCAAGACCATGTTAAAGCTAAATTGCTGGATGCTCCTTTAAATCAGGACCACCTGTTTGGCAACAAAACAGAAGAAGCTCTAAAAAGATGGAGGAAAAAGCTAAATCTATGCAAACTGTTAAATATTTCCTACAAGTACAACCTCCAAGATTTAGTAGGCATTGGTTGTCTAAGAATTGGTCTTTTCCTGCCTCTTCCAGGCCTTCTAAGTCTAAACCCAGAACCAACAGAACACCCAGACGTCAGTCCCAGGGTACGCACAGGACTAAGCAGTGGGGGGCTCCAACTTCCAAATCAGGGAGTAGTAAGACCCCCCCATGGTAAACTGTCTCAATGACTTAACTTTAAAACTTCCAAGCACCTGTCAACTGACTGCTCCTTTAGGGGGAAAGATTGCTCTGCAGGCAAAAAACGGGGAACTCATTACTCAGGACAAATGGGTTTTAAATATAGTTTCCCAAGGTTACAGATTTCACTTCCACACATTACCATCCCCAAATGGTTGGCCAAATCTACCCCCAAATCAGTGGGCAGAGGCTCAAAAGCAAGTACTCTCTCACTCTTAAGCATAAAGTCTATTCAAACTGTACCAGAAGTGGAAAAGGGGCAAGGCTTCTACTCAAGACTTTTCCTGGTACCCAGAAAAGACGACTCATGGCATCCTATCCTGGACCTTTCCATATTAAACACCTTTTTGGTGATTCCAAAATTCAAGATGCTAACTCTTCACCAGTTACTTCCTATGCTAAGTGAAGATGCCTGGTTGGCAACACTGGATTTAAAGGAAGCATACCTGCACATCCCAGTCAGGAAATCTTGCAGAAGATATCTATGCTTCAAAGCAGGCTACATGCACTATCAGTTCTCTGCACTGCCCTTTGGCTTATCTACTGCACCCAGGGTATTCACAAAGTGCCTAGCGCCAGTCATTGCATTTTGCAGTCAAAGAAATATTCAAATATAGCCATACCTGGACGATTGTCGAATTCAGGCAGAAAGCCAGGACATACTTCTGAACCATCTGGCATTTGTACAAAAGGTGCTAACTTGTCTGGGGTACACCATAAATGAAAAGAAATCACATCTGGTACAATGTCAACAAATTATATTCCTGGGAGCAAGCTTGAACACAACTTCCCAGATAGCTTTCCTCATGCCAGCGAAACAAATTTATTTGACAACTTACTTCAAACTAATGGCCACAAAAACCTTGCTATCTGCAAGCCAAATTCTGCAAGCCTTGAGGTTCATGGCCTCCTGCATTATACTATTTCCATATGCAAGACTGCATATTAGGAAACTACAATGGTATCTAAAAAGCCTATGGTGTCAACATTCTCAGGATTTATAAGCAATGATCCCTATCATAACTTGCCTACAGTTAGAATTCCTTTGGTGGGCAGAGGCCTGCCACCAAAGCAAGGGACTACCATTCTCACTACCCCCTGCCACCCAAACCCTAACAACAGCCGCATCAGACTATGCATGGGGGGCTCACCTGGCAGGAAAGTGCATTCAGGGAAAATGGAGACCAAGTCAAATGCACCTGCATATCAACCAAAAATAAATGTTAGCTATATAGAATGCTCTGACAGCCTTCAAGGACCACATTCTTCCAGGACAATTAATGGTAAGGACGGACAACACTACTGTTATGTGGTACACAAAGAAGCAGGGGGGTAACCATTCTTACCCCCTCTGCAGACTAGCCATGGCTCTGTGGAACACAGCCATGAACTACCAAGTGCATCTACAAGCTCAATTCCTGCCAGGAAAACTAAATACACTGGCAGACAAACTCAGCAGAAATCTCATGGACCCACATGAGTGGAAACTGGAAACAAAGATTTTCAACATGTTGATAAACAAATGGGGGAGCCCAGATATAGACCTGCTTTCCTCCCCCCATAACTACCAATTGGACAAATTCTGCACAAGGGCTCCCGACAAACAAGCTTGGAAAGTGGATGCTCTGTCCTTCAGCTGGAAAAATCTATCAGTTTATGCCTTTCCTCCTCTGCCTCTCCTCTCCAAAGTACTACTAAAGATCAAACAGGACAAACCAAGGATGATAGTGATTGCAGCAGACTGGCCACACCAACACTGGTACCCCCTTTTGTGCAATTTGTCACTGATGGCTCCATGGCAGCTGCCTCAGACCCCTACCCTGCTGTCAAAGCAGGAGAGTCAGATTCTGCACCCTCAGCCTCAAACCCTGACCCTAGCAGCCTGGCTAATTACCTAATCTCTCTGTTACCATCCCTCAGTAAACAAGTGTTGGATGTCATTTTAGTGGCAAGGAGGCCTAGTACTAGAAAATCTTATGCTGAAAAATTCTGTGCCTGGAACCAGACTTAAGGCATGGGCACAGCAGCACCCAATTTACCTCAGATTCTTCAATACATAACTGAGATGCTTCACAAGGGCCTTTCTTTTTCCTCCATCAAAATTCATGCTTCAGCCATTTCATCTCATTACAACACAGAACCACCCCTCTTCTCTCATCTGCTCAAGCAGTTCCTCAAAGGGGCCAAAAACTTAAGACCGCCCAGGAGAGCCCCAACTCCAGCCTGGGACCTTATCTTTGTATTGGAAAAACTCGCTCTTCCTCCTTTTGAGCCAGCTGCAAGTGCAGCGTTAAAATTTATTTCTTGGAAAACAGCCATCCTTTTAGCAATTACTTCAGCAAGAAGGGTATCCGAACTACAGGTCCTTATGGCAGTGGAGCCTTTCATCATCTTTCATGCAGACAGGGTGTCCCTCAGGACCAATCCCTCCTTCATGCCCAAGGTAGTATCCAGTGTGGCTCTTAATCAGTCAATTAATTTGCCAACCTTCTTTTCTAATCCACAGAACAAAGGGGGAACGGATACTGCACTCTTTAGATGTGCACAGACATCTTAGATTTTACTTGGACAGGACTAAACCTCAAAGGAAATCTGAACAACTGCTGGTGGCATTTGCTGTAGGGGCAGAGGGGAAGGCTATTTTAAAGGAAACAATTTCTAAATGGCTAGGCCATTACATTCATTTCTGCTATAAGCACCATGGAAAACCTATCCCACCGGGGATTAGACCCTATTCAACCAGGGCTGCATCTACCTCTACAGCCTTTCTCAGAGGTGTTTCTACCAGGGACATCCTAGAAGCTGCTACCTGGAGTTCTGTACATACTTTCACCAAGCATTGCCATTTAGCAGTCTTGCAGGGCCTTATAGCTAGTCCTAATGCTATCTAAATTCCTCCTCCCATCCTTAGCTTTTGGAATCTACCCAAATGTGATGACTGCAACAGTGAAACATGAAGTACATAGTACAGTTGTGTACACTTACCATAAATGTAGATGTTCGAGTGTATTCGCTGTTGCAGTCCTGGTTATCCTCTTTCCAGCCCCCTAACTTCTTTTGGCTATATCTCTACTCTCCTTTACTATGCTTAAAAGCTTTTAGGTGTATTTGCTTTTTTGTTGGAGGTGTAACCTTGTATTTATATATTTAATTGCTTCCCATTAAGGGGGCATCTGACATCTGGGACAAGAAAAACTGATGTAATGGCATCTGCTGCATGCTTTATACCCCTGACTACCTGATGTCATGGAAGATGAGACAGCAACCAACGCAGGACCCAAGACTTTGATAACCAGGCTGACTGAGAGCTACTGCAAGCAGGTAACCCAAATGTGATGACTGCAACAGTGAATACACTCGAACATCTACATTTATGGTAAGTGTACACAACTGTACTTTATGTAACACTTATATGTGTATTATTCTTCTGCTGTTTTTTAAGCACCTAGGACTATGACACACAGGCATCTCAATTCCCAAAAATCACCTGTTTGCCTTCAGCCTGAGAGTGGATATGGACATATGTCAGGCAGAATGCAAATTTGGCAGCAGATAGTTGCTGAAGTGAATCCAGTAAGTAGCCACAGCAGGACATATGATCAGGTGCACCATGATCTCATCTGCATGGATGAGCACAGCTGTAGTGGCCCGTGATTGGATGAGTACCTCGGGGTGATGCTACAGATCCATGACTAACAGCAAATAAAGAATTCCTGTCCACTGGCAGGGATCCAGACAGCTCCCAGGAAAGTGCAGAATCACATGTCCCTGACATTGGTGCTACCATTTTAGGGACAGCAAGTATGTCCAAGAATGAGCTTCCAGGTAGGCTTATGTATGTCAGTTGTTAAATACTCTTGTATAGTAAAATATTTACATCAATAAGTTAGTTCTGTTTAACAAGAAATTGATTGGGGAGGATTGTAGAGTGCTACAGTTAACAACACATTCTGATTGAATACACATGGGCTTAGCTTGGACTTGTCATCCAAGTTCTTGTTAAAGGTATAGTGAATGGACATATAATGGGAACAAAGTTTTACCCCTGTATTCCTGTGTTACTGTTAATTGTGATGATGTTGTCCTTATCTTTTGCTTAACTACTTCCAGGACCATCCAGCTTAAGAAGCCTACAATCATCTGCATGTGGTAAGCTAAACATTGTTATGTCAGTACCGATGAGCAGTTCAAAGAAATATTTAGTTTGTGATGCTGGTGTTAGGACTGTTGCATGTATTGCTGTACTGTCTGTAATAGCTGCATCACTGTTTGCTAGCATATATTGAACTATAGTCATGTAGGTATTAATTTTTCCTGTGTTTGTTGCTTATTATCACAGGTGATCCTGACAGTGGAAGTGTGGGTCTTCTACCACCTAATGTCATAGTGTGATCAGACTCTGATGATGATGGTGGCCAAACAGAGGTACAGTGAAGGGGTGCAGAAGTTGAATCTGGCACTGAGGTGACATACAGCCACTTTCTGTAATTCCATCAGACACAGCCAGTAGGCTTACGCCTAACCATTCCAGTCAGCCCTCAGATATTAAACAAGTGGAGGGTGAGACAATCGATCACGGAAGTGTGGTTGCTGGAGCTACAGTGCCTATTGACTCTAGCCATAGCAAAAGTGTGGGGGAGGTGCCATAAAGGAGGGTTATTAAGGTGCTCGGAGGAGTCCTGCTGTTCATCCTCCAACTGATCTAGATGTCTCTTCCCATGCCACTCAACATATGTATAGGGCTGTCATTGAGGCACAGGCATGTTCCCATAGGTCCTCCAAATAAATGCTTAGGGTTGTAGATGTGGCAAAGACTGACATGCGTGACTGCCTCCACTGTGTTGCTGATTCAATGGATTGGATGAATGACAGACTGAAACAGGTGCTGTCTTTGATGGAACGTCTGCTGGGAGGGGAATGGCATCCTTGTGAGCATAGGTTCATAGGTTCATAGGTTGGTACTAGGCTATCGGCCCTAGGGCCTATACAAGCCTAGCCATAACAATTCCCTGGCTATTTACTTCCCTGGACCCCTGTCTAGCAGGGTGACTGACATGATCTCCGGGGTGAATTTCCTATCTCCCATCCAGTCATTAAGGTTCCTTTTGAACAGGTATTCTTACACGGAAACTTGATCAGTCCAAATCAGTCCAACCAAGGAACTTCTCAAATATACCATTTATTAAACACACAATTTACAAATTGTAGACAAGCTGACCTAGGTTTCGTCTTGAACTTATACAGACTTCATCAGAACTAACACATCATGCTGAAATCACTTCCCTTTATAACACTCCCAGGTTAATTGATTAATTACACTCTCACAAAGTTAAAGACACATTTTGTATTATTCCAATTTTGTATTATTCAACAAGTTATTAAGGACAATCAAGGGCATATATTGGATGTCCATTTAGATATTAGTGAAACTAAGTGGCAAATAAGGTTAAATGCCACTAGTTATCCTGGAATCAATGACCGTATTAGTTTAGCCCCATTACTAAAGTTAAGATATATACTGGGCTAAAAGTTCTGCCATAAAATTTGTTTTCATCTAGAGATTTTAAAAACTTATATTGTTGGATTAATTAATCAAATCATTTCATTATTTATTTTGTACTGATTTTATCTTACATATTTTTATATGTTTATTTTTATGTAATAAATATTATAATATGTTTTTATTAAGGTTTTAACTTATATATGTTTTTAGGTATATGTATGGTTTGATAGGTATGTGTCTTTGACTTTGTGGGAATGTAATTAATCAATTAACCTGGGAGTGTTATAAGTGGTTTCAGCATGATGTGTTAGTTCTGATGAAGTCTGTATAAGTTCAAGACGAAACCTAGGTCAACTTGTCTACAATTTGTGAATTGTGTGTCTAATAAATGGTATATTTGAGAAGTTCCTTGGATGGACTGATTTGGACTGATCGAGTTTCCGTGTAAGAATATTGGTTCTTCAGTTTATCTGGATTTTCCTTTTGAACAGGGCCAAAAAGGCACTCTGCTTGACATGTATGTGCAATCTATTCGAGAGTCTGGGTAGTCTCTGGGTCAGGAACTCATTCCTCCAGCATGTTTTGTTCATTGTGATGACAAGGTTTAGATCCCTGGAGCGTGTGTCTCTGAGGGATTGGGATTTCTTTAAGTGCAGCATATCCAACAGCTCTAGGTTTGGCCGCATACATCATCTTTTGTTAGATAGCATGTCCATGCCCAATCAGGTAGCAGCAGTGTATCTGATTATGGATGTGGATCATAGGATCATAGGAAGTTACTAGACTTTTGGCCCTTAGGCCCTTATAAGATTAGCCAAGAGTTTAGCCCATGCATAGACAAATCAGCACCTGATGTCCCTGTCCAGCAGGGACATGGGTGGAATTCCAGGGATGTATTTTCTATTTCCCATCCAGTTATCCAGGTTACACTTCAAAAGAGGTACTCTGCTTGATGTGGAGAGTGAGTCTATTCCATAGATGGGGGAGTCTCTAGGACAGAAATCTGTCCCACTAGCAAGTCCTATTGATGTCACAGACCAGGTTCAGGCCATGTGTGTGGGTTAGTCATGTGGAACTTGACTTGCGGATATGCAGCAGCCCCATCAAGGCCTGGTCCAAGATCACCTTGTATGCCAGACAGAGGCCACTCTGAGGAGTCTGTATGAAACAGAGTAGAGGCATAGGGCTTTTAGCCTATCTGTGTATGGTAGATTTTTGAAGCCCTGGATTCTTCTGGTGAGGAACCTCTGTGGTTTCTCCAGCTGCTGCAAGTGCTTTATGAGGTACATGCTGAATGGGGCATTGTACTCAATAATGGACCTTATAAGGGAGGAATACATGGATGCTATGACCTCCTTGTACCTGGATGAGATACCCTTACTTATGAGGTGGGCCATGCAGAAATCTTTCCATATAATGGAAGCAACATGGTGGTCAAAAGTCAAGCTGCTATCAGTCTGGGTGCCCAAATCCCTCTTGACTGACTGCATGCTTAGAACATTGTTATTAATGTGATAATTTGTGGGGACATCTCTCTCCCCAAAGGGGATGATGATGCATTTTTTTGTATTCAGCTTGAGGCCATGTTTCTGGCAACAGTCATTTGTTTGGGTGAGACCCTCTTGGAGGATGTCCATGTCACTAGAGGAATTGATGACAGCTCCCAACTTGCAGTCATCTGCACACTTGGTCAGCCATAGCCCACTGGCTTTGGCCTGTACCTCAGAAAAGTATATCCCAAATAACAGTGGCCCCAAGACCAAACCCTGTGGTATGCCACTTGATACAGGTCTACTGCTTGAGTTGGCTTCCCCTATTTTGACTAGGTGGGTTCTATGAGTGAGCCAGTTGGCTACCCATCTGGTAGCATATGGATCGATGCCTAGTTGAGAGAGTTTATCTATTATGCTCAAGTGAGAAATAGTGAAAAAGTCTTTGGCCAGGTCAAGGTAGGTGGTGTGCACTGTCTTCCCCTCTTCCATGGCTTTGGTGACTGTCTTAAAAATGTCAACCAAATTTAACAAACATGTCCTCCCCTTGATGAAGCCAAACTCTGCGGGATCGAGTGTTTGGAGGTTGCCATTGTCCTTGTTAATGAGGTCCATGATAATCCATTCCATGGCCTTGCCAATCACGCTAGTTAAGCTGATGGGTCTATAATTTCCCAGATCAGTGGATGCTCCACCTTTGTGTAAAGGGATGACAGTGGCTGTCCTCCACTCAGCTGGGACAAAGCCAGCACTCAGGATTTGGTTGAATAGGGTGCCTAATGGTGCTGCAAGTTCCTGTCTGAGTTCATGTAGGATGCAGCCTAGGATGTTATCAGGTCCCATGGAGGTTGTATTTTTTGCCTTTGAGAGAGCAATGATAACCTGATCCCTAGATATAAGGGGAAGGGGGCAGGAACTGGGGATGTCCTGATTTACTAGTGGGGGACACTGGGGTGAAATTTTCATTGAATCTGTCATCCAGCAAGTTTGCTATATCTATAGCATTTGTATATGTGGTGCCCTTGACCATCAGTTCTGAACAGATCTGGGTGCTACCTTTAAGATTACCGACATATATGAAGAAGGCCTTATGATTGTCTCTAGCATATGTGGCCAATTTGGGCTTGAAGTTTTCTTTGGAGGATTTCACTAGTGCTCTTATTTGCTTGTTTAGACTAAGGTGTAACTCCTGGCAGAGCCACTTCTCATGGTTGTGTATAACAGTGATGAACTGCCATCTCTACTATGCACAGCTCACACCTGCCTGACATACCAAAGTGTAGAGGTAGGACAGAAGTTGGCTGTGTTCATCCAGCCACTCACACACCAATTTCACCTGCAGGACCCATGCCAACACAAACACAAGAGCTACATGGTTCAACTGTGAAGCTTAAAACTCGGCTTGTCTCACTTGCCTATTGTTGCTTTATCCAAATGCCTGCCTGCTTCTTTTTCTTACTCACACACACTCACCGACCTTTTGTGTCAGCCTAGGTTTCCTGACCCCCCCTCACAACACCCTGTGCAAGTGATGATAACTGTGCCATATCCCTGTTTTCTATCTTTTGGCTTCAGGGATACATAAGATTTGTGTCTGATGCTCAAGGTGCATAGCAGACTTAATGTTTAGTATATCTGCATTTGTGATGTTGAACTGGTAATTGCACCTTTGACATATTGGTCTTAGAAAGTTATACAGTTGACATCATCAAACTTTTTTTTCATCAGTATAGTTAATGATCTTGTGAGGGTTGTGAAGTCTGAAACTGAAATGTCTCATTACTTTCTGACTTCTTTCTTTAATGATTTTCCACTGCAAATGTATGGAGCTAAACTGAGGACATTCGGTGGCCACGAGTACTTCTGAGATGTATGACTGTGTGAATCTTTGATGCCTGAGGCCTACTACCTGATAATGGACACATATAAGTAGCATACATCTCTGCTGTCACATGTTAAAGTAATTTTTGTACAGATCACCCACCTTTTACTTGGTTACACTACCAAGTAATAACATGCAAGGATATGGCTTCCATTCATATTATTACACAATACACTCCAGGTTCAACACTTACTTTGTAAATCCATCAGTTGCAATGGTTTAAGTTCAGGGAAGACTCTGTCTGATGTTAGCAATACACAGTCATTACATGGGCGGGTAAAGGTTGTGAGTGCTGCCTGGCATCAATGTTGCTATATGTATGTGCGTAAGAAGAAGGTTTTAGCTTCTTAGGTGGTGAGTGAGTGCACTATTCATTGCCTCTTATCCACTATGAGGGCATATTGAGCTTGTCTACATCTGCCTACACCCACAGCTGCTAGATCCCCCTCTGACTCCTCACTTGCATATGGTTGTGATGACCTTGCTATTGGCAATGGGATGTGTGCCCCTTCCCCTTGTTGATCCAGCTGAAGCTGTTTTCTCAGGATGATGTTGTATAGCATGGCATATACAGTGAATATTTCAGTACATGTATGTGGATCATACTGCAAGGCTCCCCCAGATTTATCTAGGCACTGGAACTGTGACTTCAGTAGCTCAAACACATGCTCTATGATATTTCTGGTTTGAGCGTGTGCCTCTCTATGGCATTCTCAGCTGGTGTGTGTGTATTTCTGATGGACATCATCAGCCACTGTTCCAGTGCATAAACGTGCATCTCCAGTGAATGATCCTGTAGGATATCCCCTCTAGTGAACATCTGATACAGTTGGGAGGTGTGCCAGTTTGATATGTGAGTGGTGGTAACTGCCTGGGTTGCTAGCACACATGTTCAAGATGATTCCCTTGGCATTACATATGACTTTGCAATTAATAGAGTGGAAGCTCTTTCTATTTATGTACAGCCTTCTCTGTTCCCTGCGTGTTGCCTTAATTTCTATATATGTGTAATCGATGGCACCCACTAATTCAGGGTAGTGTGCTACAGGGTAGAACTTCTGCTTATTTCTGGCCCTGTCCTCAGGAATACAGGGAAAATGTATGTGATCACTGGCATATTGGAGCATAGCATTCAGAATTTGATGGAGGATCCTGGATGCTGATGCCTGTGACAGCCCCAGCTTGTCCCGTGTTGGTCCCCTGTTGACCTGGTTCTGAGTTGAGTACAACAGAGGTTACAGAGTTCCTGTAGTGTGCCTCTATCTACCCTGTAGTGCTCTACAATTCCCATGTCATGTAGATTGTGATAAGTTAAACAGGATCTGAAAAATCTTCTCCTTTTTGGCCTTAGCCTAGCAGCAGCAGCAGCATAGACTTCAGCCTGTTGCACATACGTTAATTAAAGAAACAGCAAGTGTTTAACTGTTGTAGGTTGTAGGCTACACACTCAAGTGTGATAACCATTTCTGTGCATTTAAAGTATTTTATGATTGTATCTGCTTTATTTTCTGAAAAAAAAACAAAAAAAATACTTGTTTTCCCACCTTTCTAAGCTAGTATAGTCCAGTTTTCAGGTTAGTGCTGAATTCAGGACTGTGTTACAAGTTTCTGTGTTTGCCCATACCTTATTTGGATAGAAGGAAGTTTATCTGTTCACTGTGAGACACAGAGTTTTGAGCAGCCTATCTGTCCCTGGAGGTGTGGTTTCAGCCCAGAAATTAGTAGCTTATTGGCCATTTCGGGCTAATTTCTATCTCTCTCATTTCCCTACTATAAAACCCGCATTTGCGAGGTTTTTGTGCTAGTATACAGCTCAGCAAGCTCCTGCCTGGTGGCCTGCAGAGTTCTACAGCAGCAGAGAGATAAAAGAGAGACTTTGGAGTGATTAAGTATCATTTTTATGCATTTTCTTGCTGCCTTTAGCTAATTCCACCTAAAACGCCAATTTTCTAGAGTTTTTGTGATTTAAAAAGCTTGTTTCAGCTACATATTGCACTTATTTTACTGCCTGCACTTTAACAAAGTCATTTTTGTGTTTAAATTACCTGTTCAACTGTTGTAGGCTACACACTCAAGTGTAATAGCTATTTCCGTGCATTTAAATTGTTTTTTTGATTGTATCTGCTTTATTTTCTGAAAAAAACAAACAAAAAAATACTTGTTTTCTCGCCTTTCTAAGCTAGTATAGTCCAGTTTTCAGGTTAGTGCTGAATTCAGGGCTGTGTTATAATTTTCTGTGTTTGCCCATACCTTACTTAGATAGAAGGTAGTTTCTATGATCAGTGTGAGAGAGGGAGCATTGAGCAGCCTAACTGTCCCTGGAGGAGTGGTTTCAGCCCAGAAATTAGTAGTTTATTGGCCATTTTGGGCTAATTTCTATCTCTTTCATTTTCCTGCTATAAAACCTGCATTTGCACGGTTTTGCATGCTGGGCAGTGCTGGTTAGCTAGGTTATAAGTATTCCTGGCTCCACAAAGTCTACTCTTCAATTTTTCCCTTGGAACTAGACAAACTTCCAACTTAAGCACTCAAACCATTCACTTCTCATCCAGGCACTTGCTCAAAACTCATAGCAAGCACTAATAAACCTTAGCACTAGACCCCCCCTATACTGTAGAAAAGGTCAAGGCTCTCTATTCGACCTTACCAGCCAATCAGTAAAACAGTTCACTGTACCAATCCAGACATGTCCAATGGCCAGTTTCAGGTGTACTCTCCAGTTCAACTGGTGAATCTGGGCATTTTGAGGCAATGTTACAATTGCCTTATGTACACAGACAACCCTCTCCTCCTTTCATCAAACACTAATACATGTGAGAGATGCAATTATACATCCAAACTGGAGGCTAAGCTCTCTCAACCCAAGACTCGACCAGGCAGTCAAGAGAAGAAGGGAATTACTTGCATCACACCACCAGTCTCACATAGACCTATGAAACCAGCACTGGCAAAAAACACACATAAATACACAAAAACATACTCGGAGGCTCTAACTAAAAATCTGCAAAAGCAACAGAGACCCCCAAAGCAGACATCCAAGCAACCTCTACCCCCCTAACACAAACCATGAAACACATACTTCACAAAACTAGTGTGCCACGCAATCACAGCCCTTAAGGCAAAGTAACATACCTAACAGACTAGTAATAGGTGACTCTATAGTCAGGCAAACTGATGTCCCACTCACTAGGCTGAACAAGGAGAAGGTTCCTGTTATCTGCCTGTCAGGTGCCAGGATCCACCACATAACGCAAGCACTCAGGTCACTCCAGAACAAGTACAAGCATGACTGTGTCATTGTCCATGTTGGTGTGAATGACCTGAGCCATACATCCCTGGACTACATGAAAAGATATATGGAGGAGCTCTCTGATCACTAGCCCAGGCTGGTATGACCCTGACCCTGAGTAGCATCCTGCCCTCACCAAGAATGATACCATAGTATAGAGAAACAAATTATCAATTTCAACAATTGGCTAAGCTTCTGGTGTCATTCAAAGGGGATCCAGTGTCTGTCAGCCTGGGATGACATGCTCGGCAAGCCACGCTGCTTCTCTAGAGATGGCTTACACCTGTCACCTTTAGGCTTTTAAATACTGGCCAAGGCTCTTGCACTCCCATAGTGCCTTTTTAGGCAAGGCTCGAAAGACAAACCCACTGCTGTAAATAGCACAAGTAACAAAAAACTGAGGGTAATGCTACTCAATGCCAGAAGTCTAAACCTCAAAATGCATGCACTCGAGGGACTCCTCAGTATGGAGAAAATCAATATATGTGCAGTAACAGAAACCTGGTTTAAGGCTCCAGGGAGCATCCCAACACTACCAGGCTACAGCTCATACAATACATTTCTGCCACAAAACCCGGACCGAAATACTAAAGGCGGGGGAGTATCCATATTCATCAAGGATACCCACACCTCCAGGTTAGTGGTACAGCACGATGCTTCAGAGATCATCCACGTGCAACTAATAATGGGCAAAACTGCTATTCAAATTATAGCTTGCTACAGATCACCCACCATGTCCCAGGACCCCCACTCCACATTCCTGGAAACACTGGGAAACATAAAGGTCTTACCAAAAACCCTGATATTGAATGATTTCAATTACCCAGACATTAACTGGGAGAACTACTCAAGTAATAACTCCCTTGTCCAACATTTCCTAGAATTTATAACATATTGGACCTGGTCATCACCAACATGGGCGACCGGTGTTCTACACCGGAGGTCAACCCCTAGCTGGTTAGATCTGACCATAAAGTAATCACTCTGGATATCCACATTCCACTACCACCCCAGTCAAAGAAACTACAGTGAAAAACTTTTCAAAAGCAAACTTCACGTTACTTAAGACCGAGGTGGGAAGTTTCAAAGCCCCCATGCTAAAGGATAATGCTGTCCAAGTTGCAAAATCCTTTACTAATGCACTCTACGGGCACCTACAAGAATGCATGGATCGTGCTATCCCAAACAAAACCAAGACTCACTCCTCCAAGAAAATGAAACCAGTCTGGTGGACCCCTGCCATAAACAAGCTATACAATAGAAGGAGGAAACTAGTACAGAAAAGAGTAAAATCCCAAGAAGAGAAGAAATCCCTGATCAGTATCAGCAAGAAACTATGTTTCATCAAATCGTCCAAGGTTAGCTTCAAAGGAAAAATTGCCATGGACTCCAAAGATAACCACAAGGCATTCTTTAGTTATGTCAAGAATCTAAGTGGCAATTCTCAGATCTGCTTGGAGTTAGTGCAGAATGGCACAAAATACACTGAGCTGACCGATATAGCCAACATCCTGGCAGACAGGTTTCAGTGCAAACTTCACCCCCCACTCACCCCAAAAAGGGCCCATCACTGTACCAAAATAATGTAGTGCCCCTGAAATCACAGACACTCAGGTTAAAACTGCCCTCTTCAAAGCCAAAAACACAGCATCAATGGGACCGGACGGTGTCCCAGGCTGTGTCCTACACAAGCTCAAAGATGAACTAACCCCTCACCTAAACACACTGTTTAAACTCAGCCTCTCCACAGGCTACATATCCACAGAGTGGTGCACAGCAATGTTTATTCCACTCCACAAAGGTGGAGCCACAATGGACCCCAGGAACTATCACCCTATAAGCTTGACTAGCATCATCTGTAAAGCTATGGAGGGCATCATCATGGATTTCATTAACAGAGACATTGGGAACCTCCAAACACTGGACCCTACCCAGTTCGGCTTTGTTAAGGGCAGATCATGCCTCCTAAATCTGGTGGACTTCTTTGAGATAGTTACCAAGGCTATAAATGAGGGAAAGGTGGTCCACACAGCCTACTTAGACCTTGCAAAGGCCTTCAACACCATTCTCCACACAGGTATTATAGACAAGCTCACCAACCTGAACATAAACCCCTATGTCATGAGATGGATTGCCAATTGGCTCATGGACAGAACCCACATGGTAAGAGTTGTGGGAGCTAGGTCTAACTCTAAACCGGTTACTAGTGGCATTTCTCAGGGCTCAGTCCTAGGATCCCTCTGGTTCAGCATATACTTCTCAGAGGTACAGGTAAGCACAAGAGGGCTATGGCTGACCATGTTTGCAGATGACTGCAAACTAGGGGCTATAATTGACTGTCTGGCTGACATAGAGATCTTCCAAAGGGGTCTAACTGAGACAGATACCTCGTGTCAAAACCATGGCCTCAAGCTAATGCCAAAAAGTGCATAGTCATCCACTTTGGAAAAACAAAGTACCCACAAACTACCACATTGTTGGTAGCCCCCTAAATAAAGAAGATGTAATAAGGGATCTGGGGACCCAAGTAGATAGTAACCTCTCCTTTGATAATCACATTGCCAAAGTGGTTAGAAAATCCTTCTATGTGGCCCACCTAATCACAAAAGGATTTGCATCCAGATCAAAAGAGGTCATTGGGCCCCTCTACGCATCACTCATCACACCCATCATAGAGTACAATGCCCCATTTGGGATATACCTTACAAGACACCTGCAACAACTGGGAAGACCACAGAAGTACCTCACCAAGAGAATCACTGGCCTCAAGCAGATGCCCTGTGCAGCTCGACTGAAGAAACTCCAGCTGTACTCAGTTGCATACCGCCTACTCAGAGGTGATCTCTGCCTGACATACAAGGCCATTTCCAGCCCAGAACTGATGGACATGTTCCACCTAAAGAAAACCATATCCCCTTGAGCCACACACTCCAGGGATCTAAACCTCACCACAACAATAAATAGGACATGCTGGAGGGATAGATCCCTATCCCAGAGACTTCCCATGCTCTGGAACAAGATTCCAATCTACATTAGGCAGAGCTCCTCACTAACCCTCTTCAAGAGAAACCTTGATGAGTGGATGGGAAACAGAAAGTTTAACCCAGGGATCACTTCAATGGCTCTGCTGGATAGAGGCACAGGGAACTAATCTAATGGGGTGTTGAAAGCTAACACATTCCGGCTAGGCTTATAAATGCCTTCGGGTAGATAGCCTAGTACCTACCTATGAACCTATGAACTTAAGCAGCCCTTAACATAGTTTCTGTGTAGACTCCTTTCTGTGGCTGTATTCCAAACGGTTTTGGAATTCACAGGAAAAAAACAGCACTGAATCTACATGGTTGCTTTATAGCTTGTTGAATAGCTCCTCCATCTTGGATTAGTTGATTAGCATACAGTTCAGCTGCTTATGTTGTAATTAGCATGCCACGGTGTTTACCTTACTTGCATGGCTCTACACACCATGTGAATTTTAAACAGTGTGCTACTGTGTGCACACAGTGCCTGCAGTGCATGGTTTAAATGGACAGTGTAGGCTTTATTGAATCTGGCCGAATAGCTTATATGTAGTTAGTTATTTGAGCACTGCTGTTTTCATTTATTCCATGCTGAATTCATGGATGTTTTAGTTGCTGTGAAAACCAAGCATTCATCAGGGTGGGAAGCTTATCTGACTTCCATTTCCAGGCAGCCATTGTCTTTGATACTGTTAATATCAGCAACAACAAAGAAGAAGAAGCTCTAAATCAAAACATATTAAGCAGAATACTGCAACTGAAAGTAAATTAACACACGCTTGTCTTTCACTTCACCAAAATTCTTGCTGTCTTACACAATTGTACATTATATGTGCCAAAGTGGCCCAAAAGCTGCCTGTGTTTTATCTCCAGCACACCACAGAACCATTTGCAAGTCCTATGCTATATATAGTCAGATGTAGACATTTTGTACCAAATAACTCTACATCATAGAAGACTGAGATCAAAAAGACTGACAACTAAAGTATCAGACAAAATTACCAGGTTTCCTTAATATCCCTTCTGTGCTCAAAATCTGCAACATTATCAGATTTGATCTGCAGATTGCATTATTCAAAGTGATTGCATTCTCAAGTGTCTTCTACAAGCACAAAGCATAAATTACTTAGGCAAAAAAACAGTCCTCATGTAAGGCTGCCAGCTAAGATTTAAGGTTATGTATAAGCTGAACATAATTATATCCATGAGTGATACAAGCACCATAAATTGCTCCCTACTGAAATTTTGATACTCGAATAACCAAGTGCCAACAAGCCAAAAAAAAAAAAAAGACTAAAAATGCAGAAGAGTGATTCTCAAAAAATCACTCTCCTCCTTTAAATTTCTTTTTGTGGGGGAGGGAGGCAAGCCACACCCCACCCCCGCAACTCTGCACCCCGTGAACTTATAAATATCAACTCTGAGAGTGCCATATCTTGGAAAAAAGGGAATATTCTGAGACATGGCATCTCAGACGTAGTATATGTAAGTCCAATCGTTTTTTCATTCAGTTTCCGTATTTTGGAACTTGCTCTAGCAGGTCGCAAGATTATCAGATGTTTACCATCATGAAAATTTTGGAGATTGCCAAATACAAATATCATTTATATTTTTACACTAATAAAAATATGCTATGCCCTTAGGCGATCAATGACCAGTATGAAAAAATATATAATCTAGCTGAAAAGTTATCTACCCCATTTGACAGAAAATCTGAAACATAATGCCTGAACCACAGAAGGGTAAAAAGTTAAAACTTTTATTTGGATGGAGAAGAAGACCACCCCTGCATCTCCTGATGTGGGGGACACCCCCCTGAACTTGTATAAATACCAGCTCCATAGCTGTACTTACTGGTTGAAGAAAGAAAGGAGGGAATCATTACCTGTCCATGGTTAGAAATTGCATGAGCAATGATTTCATTTGGAAAACAGTGATTGATAATAAGTTCCTTGGCATCTTTTTCTTCTGGTAACTAATTCTTTATGACTCACCTTAACCACCTTTAGATGAGCTGTGCATGATTTTGTATGTATGTGTGTGTGTGTGTGTGTGTGTGTGTGTGTGTGTGTGTGTGTGTGTGTGTGTGTGTGTGTGAGTGTGTGCGTGTGTGTGTGTGTGTGTTGAAAACATGTACATTGGTCCACTTCTGAATCTTGAACTAATGAAATGCCTAATTTCAGTATTTTTAGACCAGAATGTCAAAAGTGCAGTTATTTGAAACTGCAATTTAACAAATCTGAATTTGTCGAATCTGCGGTAGTTGCGGTGTGGTGCATGCTTTATGGTTTACTGCCTGTTTAACGTGTAGTTTGGTCTGGGATATATACGTGGTGACCGATGTGTACCTATTTGCAGAGATTCAGGGAGGTGTTTACTTTTTCAGGATTTTGGGTAGGAATTTGTTAATTTGTTAATTTTTATTTTTGGGGGGAGTTTTAGGAGTAGGTTGGGGTAGGTAGGTCAGAGTGTGTGTGTTAGTGTTGAAAGTAGTGATTTTCATACATGTGTGGTGTGCGTTTGTGTGTATTATTATTTAGTGTAAGAATGACAGTGTGCAATGGGAGTGTAGGGCACTTAGAAGCAGGTTTGTGTTTTTTTTTTCATGTTAGTGAGACCTAGGAGTTGGTATATATAAGTAGCATAGGAGGGGAGGTGTAGGGTGGTCTTGCTTAGCTACAAAAAGGTACGGTTGTGTTATTTGTGTTGTGTTTCTTAGTGTTTTTTTTTTGTTTATGTTAGGGGGTTGGATTGTTAGCTGTATTCCGTGTTTTCACTGTTTGTATGTTTGGTATTATGGATTTTCGTTTATGTGGACTTTCAACATTCTGGTCTCGAGATACTGAAATTTGACATTTCACTATTTTGAAATTCAGAAGTTGACCCATATATATGTGTATGTATATATATATATTGTGTGTGTGTGTCTGTGTGTGTGTGTGTGTGCGTGCGTGTGTGTGTGTGTGTGTGTGTGTGTGTGTGTGTGTGTGTGTGTGTGTGTGTGTGTGTGTGTGTGTGTGTGTGTGTGTGTGTGTGTGTGTGTGTGTGTGTGTGTGTATCGGTCTCCTTTACTTACCCAAAAAACCACATCACCAACATTCACTTCACTGAGACAAGTACACTGATAAACCAGAAGACCAACATCCAAAACACCAACATTCCAGCAAGAGGTAAGTTACCGCTTGGCCATCCTGTTGAACTTTGCCCATTATCCCCACGGTAGTGCGATCTCAGAGCTGGAACATTTAGTTAGGGGGGTGTGGGGGGCAAAGCCCCCCACATGGGTGGGTTTAGTTTAGTTTTTTTTTTTTGTTTGTTTTGGGGACAGCCAAGCAGTTACTTACCTTAGGTTAGAATGTCAGTGTTCCGGATGTCGACCTTCTGGTTTGTCGGTGTGCTCATCTCGGTGAAGTGAATATCGGAGATGTGGTTTTCGGTAAGTGAAGTAGATCCATATATATATATATATATATATATATATATATATATATATATATATTTATATATATATATATATATATATATATATATATATATATATATATATATATATATATGTATACAGACACAGATAAATATATATATCAAAGTCAAAGTAAATATTATTGTCATTTAGAACTACAGACATGTAGCCTAAACAAAATTTCGTGCATCAGCTCAATTCTTGAGATCACAAAGGAAAGTGAGACAGCACATACAAGTAGAGGAATAAACATAACTAACAAATACAATACTACTCTCAATACACACAAGAAAGAGCAGAGACATTTACCAACACTCATATACGAAAAGAATACCCTCCCCTGAGTTAAATTAACTACCGTATTTAAAGGAATACAAAACACACTACAGATTGAAAGGCCTTAGTTATTTGTCTAATATTGCATTGAGTGAGTTAAATAATGCTGACTATGGATATAATAAATAAATATTGCATTTACTTGGAATATATGTAAGTATATATCGCATAAATAAATAAACTTCCACTTATTATGTGTCAAGACCCCTGGGACTAGTGCCTGAGTTCATATGTATATATGTATTTATATAGAGAGAGGCAGAGAGAGAGAAAACAAACCAAAGGGCAAAAAAGTCACAGACCATTCAGTAAAAACTGCAACATATAATATATATGTAGATATTTATATATGTTGTGATACAGATAGATATTCATTATAATGTTAAGTAATCATTCAGTATGTCTTGGAGATTTTGAAGTACTGAGAAAAAAAATCAAAGATGGATAGAATATATAAATTCCAGATTCTTTTAAAAAAATCACGACTAAACTTTAAAGCCTGGAAATGTGAGTCATAAATCTTACAATGAAGGACACCATGCTGCCTACATACACACACACACACACACACACACATATATATATATATATATATATATATATATATATTTATAGACATATAGATATAGATATATGGTTTCCCTTTATAATCTCGAAATACTGAAATCTCGAATTAGAGTATCACGAGGCCATAAAGGTTAATTTTGAATAGCAAAAGTGCATAATTGCGAATTTGAATATCTCAGATTTGCGGTTATGGCTTTACGCTTCATTACGTGTGGTGTTTTTGTGTGGATGGTATATGGTGTCATGTGTGGATTTAGGTGCGATTTAAGGTAAGTAAGTGCTTTGTAAGGGTTTTGGGTCGGAGTTTGAATGTATGTGAGTGTGTTTGTAAGTTGTACGTGTTGATTTGGGTAGGCAGGAGAATGTATGAGTGTGTATCATGTCAAACATATCTTGTGATGATCTGTGTAGAGTGCTGGACTGCATTGTAGATGGTCCTGGGTTCTAATCCTGGATAGGCAAACTTTATTCCCACCCTCCCTCCCAGTTGGTGTCTTGCTCTTATACTTGGTGGCTTTGCAGTTGCCCGCCCCTACTGTAAATCTGATCTGTGACACTCCTCCCAGTCTAGTGTCATTAGCTCATTCTACCTAGTACAGAGAGAACATTTGATAAGGCCTTCTGTTTCTCTTTTTTCCCTTTCAAAAAAAAAAGAAAAAAAACAATTTTTTTTTTTTTGCCTGATCCTCCTTGTGTTCTGACTGTGCTTCTCAAACATTTTGGAAATATAGAGTATATTTCAGAGCATTTATTATAACTGTAATTGCCTTAATATTGCTACAACTCAAGTGCTCTAGGTTGCACTGCATCTGAAGTGTTTGTGTGTTTTAGCTGCTTTTCTGTATATATATATATAGACTTCTCTGTTTCTTTAACTAAATAAGCTCTGCAAAGTTGTTTTATTGCATTCCTGCCTATATTTCTGAGTTTTTTGCACTTTTAAAGTTTGTTTTTGCTTAGTTTAACTGGTAGGCTACACACTCAAGTGTGCTAGCCGAATGAAAGCATTTACTGTGTTTCTGTACCTAATTTCTGCTACTTTTTAAAAAAAAAAAATCCTTGTTTCCCACCTTTACTGAACTAGAATAGTCCAGTCTTCAGGTATTGCTGATGTCTGGGCTGTGTCATAGTTCCTGTGTTGCCCATATCCTTATTTGGATAGGAGGAAGCTTCTTTGTTCACCAGTGAGAGTGGGGAGCTCTGAGCAGCCTATCTGTCGCTTGAGAAGTGGTTCAGGCCCAGTGACCTGTAGCTTATTGGCCATTTTGGGCCATTTTCTATCGCTTTCTAACCCCCTGCTTTAAAGCCAGCTTTAGCGCGCTTTTGCGCTTGTAATTTAAAGTTTGCCATGTTTGTTGCATCTACCTGTTGAGGCTACACACTCAAGTGTGCTAGCCTGTGTTACATATTTACTGCATTTTCCTGTTGTTTGTTGCAAAAAAGAAAAAAATAAATAAATAAATTATCCTTGTTTCCCATCTTTCCTGACCTAGAGTAGTCCAAATACAGGCTTTGCTGTATTCTGGACTTTTGGAAAGTTCCTGTGTTACCCATTTCCTTTCTTGGATAAACGGAGGCTTCTTTGTTCACCAATGGCAGTGGGGAGCTTGAAGAAGCCTATCTATCCCTGGAGGAGTGTTCCCAGCACAATAATCTGGTAGTCTATTGGCCATTTTGGGCCAATTTCTAGCTCTTTCAAATCCCCCTGTATAAACCCACTTTGGCGCGGTTTTTGTGCTTGTTACTACTCAGCCAAGCTCCTTGTGGTCCTGCAGAGTGGTGCTAGCAGCAGAGAAGCTAAAAGAGTGACTGCTAACCTGATAAAAGTGTTTGTTTTCCTGCTACTACCTTGGCGACTGTCTGATCTAGCTAAACTGCAAGTATTTCTGCTTCTTGAACTGTTTTAAACTGTTTAAAGTTGTTTTTGCACCTGCACTTTTAAAGTTTGTCCTGTTTGTTGCATTTACCTGTTGAGGCTACACACTCAAGTGCGCTAGCCTGTGTTACATATTTATTGCATTTTCCTGCTGTTTGTTGCAAAAAAGAAAAAAAATTATCCTTGTTTCCCGTCTTTCCTGACCTAGAGTAGTCCAAATACAGGCTTTGCTGTATTCTGGACTTTTGGAAAGTTCCTGTGTTGTCCATTTCCTTTCTTGGATAAAGGGAGGCTTCTTTGTTCACCAGTGGCAGTGGGGAGCTTGGAGCAGCCTATCTATCCCTGGAGGAGTGTTTCCAGCAGAAGAATCTGGTAGTCTATTGGCCGATTTGGACCAATTTCTAGCTCTTTCAAGTCCCCCTGTATAAAACCCGCTTTAGCGTGGCTTTGCATGATTTTACACATAGCACGGCATTGGGCAGCGCCACTTAATTGGGTTTAAACAGTTCTTGGCTCCACAAAGTCTGCTCTTCACTTTTTCCCTTAGAACTGATCTAGTTCTCATAATAAATACCCTATTCCCACTCTAAAGCCTGGCACTTGCTCACTAAATCCATTATATAAGTCAGCACTAAAAAATTAAAAGCACTACACCCTCACAAACTCCCCTTGAGTACTTTGTTCCCCATTGGCCCTTTTTTCAATTATAAAGGAATTCCCAGTACTATTCTAGCATGTCCAAAGGTCAGTTGTCAATCTCCTCTCCGGTCCAGCTGGTGAATCTGGGAATCTTGAGGCAATGTTACAACTGCCTCATGTACACAGACAACCCTCTCCTCCTCCCAACAAATTCCAACACATGTGAGAGATGCAACCATATAGCCAAACTGGAGGCTAAGCTCTCTCAACTCAGTACTGGCATAACCAGTCAGGAGGAGAAGGAAACCACACTCACTACAATTCCAGTCTCACATAGACCTACCACGACAGCAAACCAAACACATAAACACTCGGAGGCTCTAAATAAAAATCTGCCTAAGCAGCAGAGACCTCCAAAGCAGACACCCAAGCAACCGCTACCCCAAAACAAAACATGTGCAGCACATAGCTCACAAAGCCAGTGTGCTGAACAGTCACAGCCCTTAAGGCTAAACAACACATCTGATACACTTGTAATAGGTGACTCCATCGTCAGGCACACTGACGTCCCGCTCACCAGGCTGAACAAGGAGAAGGTCACGGTGAGCTGCCTGTCAGGTGCTAGGATCTGCTACATAACACAAGCACTCAGGTCACTCCAAGGCAAGTACAAATATGACTCAGTCATTGTCCATGCTGGTGTGAATGACCTGAGATGTACCTCCCTGGACTACATGAAAAGAGACATAGAGGAGCTCTCTGAGCATGTAGCCCAGGCCGGTATGACCCTGACCTTGAGTAGCATCTTACCCTCACCAAGAATGATGCCACAATATGAAGACAAGATGATCAATTTCAACAACTGACTTAAGTATTGGTGTCATTCAAAGGGGATCCCATGCCTGTCTGCCTGGGATGACATGCTCGACAAGCCACGAAGCTTTGCTAGGGATGGCTTGCACCTGTCTGTCACCCCTGGGCTTTTGGATATTGGCAAAGGCTCTTGCCACCCCATAGTGCCTTTTCTAGGCAAGGCTCAAAAGACAAACCCACCTCCATAGGTATTACAAGGGATAAGAAACTAAGAGTAATGCTACTCAGTGCCAGAAGTCTAAACCTCAAGATGCACGCACTTGAAACTCTCCTTAGCATGGAGAACATCGATATCTGTGCAGTAACAGAAAACTGGTTCAAGGCTCCAGAGAGCACCCCAGCACTACCAGGTTATACCTCATACTATGTTTTTCGGCCCCAAAACTTGGACCAAACCACAAAAGGAGGAGGAGTATCAATGTCAAAGATACCCACACCTCCAGGTTGGTGGCACAGCACAAAGCATCAGAGACTATCCATGTGCAACTAACAGTGGGTAAAACTGCCTTCCAGTTTATAGCCTGCTACAGACCACCCTCCCAAACCCAGGAACCCCACTCGGCCTTCCTGAGAACACTGGAAAATATGAAGGTCTCTCCAAACACCATTATACTGGGCGACTTCAACTACCCTAACATAGACTGGGAGCATTACTCTAGCTCCAACACCCTAGCCCAAAGGTTCCTAGAATTTATAAACTCAAATGCTATGGAACAACTTGTTGCCACTCCCACAAGAGGGGAAAACATACTGGACCTGATCATCACCAACATGGGGACTCTATGCTCCAGACCAGAAGTGTATCCCTCACTGGTGAGATCAGACCATAAACTACACTAGATATTCACATCCCGACCCCAGCCCCTGCCCAGAAAACCACAGTGAAAAATGTCTCTAAAGCAAATTTCACACTCCTCAAAACCGAGGTGGAATCCTTCAAAGCCCCCAGGCCTGTGGAAAATACGGCCCAGACCACAGAATCCTTTATAAATGCATTCTATGAACACCTTCAGGAATGCATGGATCATGCAATCCCAAATAAAACCAAGACCCAATCCTCCAAATTTAGGCGTCCTGTCTGGTGGACCCCAGCCATAAACAAACTATACAATAGAAGGAGGAAGCTACTACATGATAGAGCAAAATCCCAAAAAGGGAAGGCATCTCTGATCAGTATTAGCAAAAAACTACGGGCACTCATAAAATCGTCTAAGGCCAGCTTCGAGAGAAAAATTGCACAGGACACTAAGGATAATCACAAGGCTTTCTTTAGTTATGTTAGGAACCTGGGTGGGAATTCCCAGATATGCTCAGAATTAGTCCAAAATGACAAAAAATACACCAAACCCACAGACATTGCCAACATCCTAGCTGACAGGTTCACCGCAAACTTCTCCCCCCTTCCCCACCAAAAGGACAAATATCTATCCCAGCAGAGTGCTGCCCCCCTGACATCTCAGATGTTCAGGTAAGAGCCACCCTCTCCAAAGCAAAAAACACAGCATCAATGGGACCAGACGGTGTCCCGGGCTGTGTCCTACATGAACTCCAAGAAGAAGAACTAAACCCAAACATAAAACTACTGTTCAATCTTGGCCTTACTACAGGATATGTACCCAAAGAGTGGTGTACAGCAACAGTGGTCCCTCTCCACAAAGGTGGTGCGTCAACGGATCCTGGAAACTATTGCCCCATAAGCTTGACTAGCTTGGTCTGCAAAACTATGGAAAGGATCATCATGGACCTCATAGATAAAGATTGGGGACCTACAGACACTGGATCCTACCCAGTTCGGCTTTGTTAAGGTCAGATCCTGCCTCTTAAACCTGGTTGATTTCTTTGAAACAGTCACCAAGGCCATTGACGAGGGGAAGGTGGTCCACAGAGCCTACCTAGACCTTGCAAAAACCTTCGATACAATACCCCACTCGGGCGTTATAGATAAGCTCACCAGCTTAAATATAAATCCCTATGTCACTAGATGGGTTGCAAACTGGCTCAAGGACAGAACCCACATGGTTAGAATTGCTGGAGCCATGTCAGACTCCAAACCAGTTACAAGTGGCATCCCACAAGGCTCAGTCCTGGGACCTCTCTTTATTTCTCGGAGGTACAGGCTAACATGGAAGGACTGTGGCTGACCAAGTTTGCAGATGACTGCAAACTGGGAGCCATAATCGACTCTCCAGTTGACACAAGCATCCTACAAAAGGGCCTCATAGAAACAGACAACTGGTGCCAGAGCCATGGCCTCAAGCTAAATGCCAAAAAGTGTATAGTCATCCCCTTTGGCAAAAACAAAGTGCGCACAAATTACCACATAGGTGGTAATCCATTAAGTACAGAAGAAGTAATTAGGGACCTGGGGACCCAAGTTGATAGCAATCTCTCATTTGACAACCACGTGGCCAAAGTGGTTAGAAAAACATTTTATATAGCCCACCTAATCATGAAGGGATTCACATCTAGATCAGGGGAGGTCATCATGCCTCTTTACTCATCCCTCATCAGGCCCATAATTGAGTACAATGCCCCTTTTGGGATGTACCTTACCAGACACCTGCAGCAACTGGAAAGACCCCAAAAGTACCTCACCAAGAGGATCAAAGGGCTCAAACAGATGCCATATGCTGCCCATTTAAAGAAACTCCAGCTCTACTCAGTGGCATACTGCCTGCTCAGAAGTGATCTGTGCCTGATGTATAAAGCTATGTCCAACCCGGAATTAATGGACATGCTGCACCTCAGAAAATCCAAATCCCATCAAGCTATGCGCTCGAGAGACTTGAACCTCAGCACTGAAATAAATAGGACATGCTCGAGGGACAGATTCATAACCCAGAGGCTCCCTTCACTCTGGAATAAAATCCCAGTCCAGGTTAGGCAGAGTCACTCATTGACTCTCTTCACGAGGAATCTTGATGAGTGGATGGGAGATAGTAGGTTTACCACGGGTATCACTTCTGTGTCACTGTTAGACAGAGGCACAGTATACTAACCTCAAAAAAGGGCATAGCAAAATTCATTTAAAGTGGGTGGCGAAAGCCAAACACACTCTGGCTAGGCTTATAAATGCCCTAGGGCAGATAGCCTAGTATGAACCTATGAACCTATGAACCTATGTAAGTGTTGGATGTGTTGGTGTTTATATATGTGTGTGTGTGTGTGTGTGTGTGTGTGTGTGTGTGTGTGTGTGTGTACTATATATATATATATATATATATATATATATATATATATATATATATATATATGTATATGTGTAAATAAATATGTAGATAGAGTTATGCAAACATGCAAGTCTGTGTGTGTACAAGTGTATGTGTGTTTGTGTATGTGGTGGTCATAACACACTTTAAATACTGGCATACTTAACTGTGGTGTTACTGTGGTAACTGTGGTAACAAAAATGTTCATGTAAAAAAAAAACTTAAACATCAATGAGAGAAAATGTCCCATTGTCTCATTTTTTTTACTCAAGTAATTTTTATTTTCAAACAAATTAAATTATTGCAGATACAACATACTCTAAATTCTAATACATAAATAACTATATACACTATTTACATTTGGCCTGCAGGAAAAATCAATAAATTAAATCAGTTTGATTCAAAATACATGGATCAACATACAATTAAGTAAGCATTTACAGTAATCAGAGAGAGGCACAGTCTAGTTGTAGATTTTCAATAAGATTTAGTACCTTTCTCCAAGGATCTTTGGTTAACGTATTAGGATAGATTCTCAGTTCTTTAATAAAAGATCTCTTTCTGTGCTGTGTCCCATTGACTCGTTTTTCAACAGTCACTGGATCCACAGGATAAATTTTCTGAAACCAGTCCTAGCCTGTTTCATAGATATGGCATTTCTTACCAAGTTTTTACTTTCTAGAGATATTTCTATGCCTTGTGTCACCTTTTGTCTCATATCTGGCAGCCTGAGTCCACTAAACTTGTAAGAATACCCATCATACGTGATTTTGATCTGAGCGGAATATGCAAATAATTTACTATGGCAGCACATGGGCAATTGATATTTTAATTTATCAGGGGGTGTTGTTTTATCAAGAAGGTGCATTCTGATTTTCAAATGTAGAACATCCCCAACAGTGGTAAAATTATTTACTACTCATGACTCCACTAAGGTATTTTGTTATTTATACAGTCAGTGGTATTATGTGAAAAACAAATACATTACCTTTTTTAATAATACTATTGCATCCTTGTATACTGTACAGCTCTTGGTGTTTCTACTTGTTTGGATTGATGTGAACTGGTGGACAGATGTAAGATGTGCAACCGATATGCATGCCAGTGATGGTGGCAATGTGTGTACAGTGCATATAGTGCCTGCAATTTCTGTCACTATAGCTGCAGCATATAAATGCAAGCTGAATAGGCACCTTTAAAAAGCAGGATAGGTTTGTTTTAAGGCTAGATACACTCTTACAGTATGCAAGTGATTTTTATTTATGGGGTGATGCTGTAAAATTAAATGAATGCATTTCTCAACACTAAGCAATAAGAACAAATTTTACCCATTAGTTTTGACAGCTGGGTATTGTGCTGATCTCTGACGCCTTTTTCAGTGCACCTATTAAATTTGTTGGTGTGGGTCACTGTTTTTTTCCTTCCCATTTGGCAATGCAATGCAGTCCAGTTGGAACATTCATTCATTTTATATAGTAAGTAATATGTGAGGAAATGATCGAATGCTTTTGGTAGTAATACTGGCTCGAGCTAGTTCACTAAAATGTTTGATTTGTTGCATAACTGTAACACTTCTAAAGCCAATAATATGCTTTGCTAACATAGATGATAATATCCACTGCACTGACAGATTAATTATGCTACAGTTTTACTTTGTTTGCACTGACTGTCACATCACACCAACAAGCTTGAAGATAATTTCAATGTCAACTTAATAGCATCCGAAATGATGAACTACAAACAAACCTCCTCGTTATTTAAGGTAGAACCACTAGAACCTTGCTGCCAAACAAATGACAATTGCAATACAAAATCTGTCATAATGACATAATCTTGCCAAAAGCACTCAGGCCTATGTTTCACAATCTGTATCAAATAAACATTTTTTTGCATGCAATACATATATTTCAGTGCTTAAGTAACATGCCAAGAACACATTTGTTTTAAATATTACACAATTAAAGTGCCATCAAAAGGATTAACTCACTTCCAGTCAAATGAAAGTTGTAAGTGGTTCAGCCACCTTATACCCTTAACCTAGTATGAACATTGTGAAACAGAATCCTAAGTGATAAAAAATAACCCATCCCTCCTTAAAGAAAACAGATGCAAATAAAACAAATGAACTTTCTTTTTTCCACAGATGACAGCAATCTTAGAAACTTTTTATCTAACATAAACAAAATCTGTTATAGATTTAGCACATAACACCATGGCTTTGTATAGTAATGTAATATTTCAAATGGCTACAAGAATATTCCATAAGTTTATTTTCTGGATTATCGGACAAGAAACTCATCTACTTTCATCTGCTACAGAAATATTTTTTTGCGATAAAACTGTAAATTAATTCCTTTTATCTTTCCTACTTACTGAAAAGAATCTTTTCTCAAAACATTATAAGAAAATTCAAACATGCTTAGTGTTTGCAAAGCACTAATTACCATGAGCTGGTGTAAAATCTTCCACATAGTTTCATGGAATGTGGCTAGATCTGCAGCCCAAATATATGTTTTTGCACTTGATGGCACAGGTGTGTAATTTAAATATGTAATTAGCCCCTTTAGTCACATTCTGTGAAACTATGCATAAAAAAACACTGGCTCATGGTACAAAATTAGGCATTTTTGAATGCCCCCTTATATGTACATTTTCTTCATATTTGTAAAATATATCTTACAGGGTCTACTTCAAATGATGAAAAATCCACATAGTTGAGTCCAAAATAACCAAGACAAGTTTCCCAAAAATGCATAACAATGAAAATTTATAATAACAAATGTCACATAATGGAAAATAGGTTACTTCATTTTGTTAAGTCGCAGCACTAGAAAGAGTGGTGGTGCTGTACTTGCATACCCCACCGGGCAGTTCTCATGCAGATGTGGGTGTGCCTTAGGGGATTACCCTTTTCTTGAATGTAGTGCAGTCTTGGAATTGGTATATTTAGTTTGCAAGGGGTGTGGGGATGCAGGGGGAAAATGTAAGACAAAACAAATTGTGGTTCCGGACTCTTAGGCAGTGGGCTTGATCTTGGTGAACTATTTAAAATGTTAGTACACATTTGGCAGCGGTTTTCGATTATGTGATATTCACTGTTTTAAATTTTCATTGTTATGCAGTTTCGGTAAACTCGTCTTGGTTATTTCGGATTCGACTATATGGGTTTTCACTCATTTGAAATAGACCCATCTTGCATTCCTTCAGAATAAGCTTACCCTCAAGTAAATATTTGTTCTTCTATTTCTATGTTGTAGTTGTTGTTATGCAAAGTAGGCCTTGTTTTCCTCATCAGTTTTGGTCAATTATTTTTTCTTACCTTATAATCTATGCACATTTGTTCTTTAATATGTTTAAGGGTAGATGTTACCGATTAAAAAGCAACTAATAACTTCTCTTGTGACCATCCAGTCCCTACTAAGCATATTCATCTACAGTGCCTTTTTTATTTTTAAATGAAATAGCATATCACACTCCTGTCTTTATCATGCTTCTTTTAGACTTTAGCAAGGAGTGTGGATAATTTATTAGCATTTACTGAATATAAAAACCTGCAGGGTAGTTATTCTGCTTCTTAATTTCATTCTGTTACTATTTCTAAATCATTAGAAAAACATACAGTTAAAAAGAAGCATAGGATGTTGCCAGAATAACATTAATCTCAAAAGTGTTTACTCTGCACCACCCTGAATCTGCTAATATATGTACTAGAGATAGTCTTCGGAATGTTGTACTGATTGCCACCAATCCTACTGGATAGTGGAGATAAGATTTGTTCAGACATTCTCAAGATTATTCCAGCTCAAGTTTCCCTACTCTCCTTAGCAGCCTCATTATATCAAGGGAATCTAAGTTGGTTGAAACTGTTTAAACTTGTGAAATCTCTAGTAAATAGATGAAGTCATAAGAAACTGGGACAAAAACTGACAAAAAAAAGAAAGTCTCCTTCCTAGGAAAATGGTTGCTGGTTGTTCAGGCTGGCCATTATCATTTTTGGGTTCCGGTTCCACAAGCTGACGACGCCTCTCCTATCCCCTTTCAGAATATTTTCCAATAATTTTGTTGGAGACTCCCAGGAACTGGACATTAGTTGTGCAAAAGTCTGAAAAAGAAGTAATTATTAATATACTGGCATGGACATCTGCCAACCCTAGACATCAAAGCTATGAATGTTTGAGGATCAGAGATCTTCTCATCATAAACTAAAACTGCATAATACTTGTTATTTGATTTATATGAAAACTGCTTCTAATGTTACATAGGAGAGCCAAGTAGTCTAGAAAAACAACAAAGAGGAGAATGAATGAATTCATGGTATCATCATCAGAAGCTGAGGGTGAGGAAGAACACTGTGGTCTTGGACACTCTGATAAGGTATCCTCTTTATGACAATGAGAATAATGGCAATGAGGCAGCTTCTACTGCTGAGAAGATGGCATTTGATAGCACCCTTAGCTCCATAATGGGCTGTTAGATACTCTTTCTTTCATGGAGCAAAGTAAGGTTTTTCAGACTGGATCTCCTATACCCTAACTATTCCTCCTTTCTTTGATTCCATCCATGATAGTTTTCTTAAAGTGGGATAACAGCCAGAGAACGGGTAACCTGCTCTTTAAAAGCCTAACACATTTTTAATAGAACTAATGGACTACTTATCTCTAGAAGAACCTGGTGGCTGATCCAAAGAGATTTGTGCTTCTTACAGAGTCAGACATTGCCAAGTATGTTGGATGTTTGAGCTTTTAAATTAGAAGATGCAAAAAGTCCTGTCAGAGTCTGAAATTAGGAATTAGACTCATGATTTATTACAGATATCATTATAAAAAGACATTGTTTCTGAAGTGAAACAACTCAAGATAAGGTTAGATACATTATGGCTGAATGTGTCCTTGGACCAGTCATTGAGCACAACGCACTCTTTGACATGCACCTCACCAGGAACATGCAGCAGCTTGAGAATCCAAAAAAGTTCATTACAAAAAAAAAAACACATGGATCAAATAAAAAAAGCCCTGTCCAGACTTTCTCAAAGTCCTACTCCTGTTCTTGGTTTCCTAAAGAACTGTTGTGCAATAATCTATGCCTAGCCTATAAGGCGTCGTGTTATCTCAAACTGATGCACTTGTTGCCCATCCACAAACCAACATCATCTGAAACACCTGTTCTAAGGACCTATAGCGTATCTGTGACCTAAATAGAACATGTTGGATGGAGAGGTACATATCTTAATGATTACCTCTTTGCTGGAACAAGCTTCCCATCAATGTGAAGCACAGCTCATTCCTAACCCCATTCAATTGTAACTTGGACCAATAGATAGAAAATCACAAATTCGCCCCTGGTCTAGCACCTATCCCTGTAACGAACAGCAGCAGCCTGTGAACACTTGATATGTACAAGCCTTTGTCATAATCAAAAAAGTCCATGGGGTATAGACATGTCAGCAATATTCTGATAAATTTGGGGTAAACGTGACTAAGCTTAAAATAACTCTTAGCCCAATAGCCTAGTAACCACCTATGAACATATAAAATGTGGAGCCTTAGAGTGTCTCACCTGCCAATTTTTAAGTAGAGATTACCAGACAGAAAAAAGCTCAAAACAAGAGGCAAATTCATAAGGAAAGACAGACAGGAAGGTCAGCATCCCTGCTCAACAAGACAGAACATTCATTTCACTGAGCTCTGTCACAGCTATCTATTACCCTGCCTGATACATCGCAGTCTGGATGCAGATTTTCTGAAGATGTGGACAGTGGTGTCTAATAACATTAAATCAGAGAGTCAGGTAGGTAGTGTCAAAGCAAAAATCAGCACAGTTTTCCAGCATGCAAATGCCAGGCCCATTTATTTTACTCTAAAACAGCAAATTCCCTTAATCATGTCAATGTGTTTAATAGCTGTTGATGTCAGAATCAGTGAACCCAGTATCAGAGACAAAACAAGGGATAGTGTATTAGTTAAGGGTTTTTCTGTTTCCAATGAAAGAAAAACAATGCAAACTTAAAATATATCTAACAAAACTGAGCAACTGTATAAAAACAAAAAAATGTTCACAATGTTAAGTCCGCGAAGTCTTACATCTTGTGGAACACAAGCCCCTTATGAATAGATATAGTCACTTCCTTGTTTGAAAGCCAGTGATGAAATTTCTGAAATTCACATAGGCAATCATCATTTTCAGTTTACTGCATTGTCTTTCTGACCTTTCTATTGCATTCAATGTATTTAAAAAATGTCTAGCTTCAGTATCTCACACCTGAGACTGATGGGAATTTGTTATATTATTACCTGTCTGACTGCCTTATTCATGCAGTTTCTGTGGAAGCAATGCACAGTGCCATGCAAAAGACTCTTCTGCATTTTCAACTAGTCTTTTTCCTCAATATACAGAAGATATATTTACTTTCTGATAGACAAAGATTACTTTAGGAGCACTTTTGGTTAAAATACTTGCATTATCTCTCTCTCTGTCAGCACAGAGTTCAAAATGTAGTGAAATTGTCAAGTTGTCAGTCTAGTCTTGGAAGAAAGAAATTTAATGGTCAAAATATTTTAGAAGATACAGGAGTTCATGTACTCATCTGTCTAGATCCTCCTTCTAACATGACCCCTCATAAAAATATGGAATTCTGTTTAAGGAATTTATTGAATCAGAAGGACTAGTCATTAGAATTCAGCTCTTATTTTCTGTCATCCTGGAGCAAAGCGTCATAGCGGTGGATTTAGTAAATATTCCTGAACCTGGAACTTTACTTCCTTCCTCCACCTTTTCAAAATCAGAAGATAGCCACAGATACCTCAGACTATGGTTCTGGTGGGTAGGTTGTAATGATGAGTTTCGCCTGCAGTATTCCCCATTCTAGAGAAGGAAGCATCATGTATACATAAAGAAATGTTAACTGTATTCCTAGAACTGACATCTCTCCAGATAGTCCCCTGGCCATGTACTGTATAGATAGTACAGACAATATTATGCTGATCTGGCAAATAAGTAAGGAGGGGAGATACTCAGCATTCTTACCTGCTATGCAGATTATGATGATAATGTGAGAACTGACAGTAAGCAATCCATACTCACAGTCAAATAATTGCAAACATACATACATAAATAAATAACTCAATATGACACTCTAAGCAGGAAGCTCAGCCTATTAGAAATCAGAGGTCTGGCTAGAACACTTTTCCTAAGGTTATTAAAGAAGTGGATTATCGAAAGACAGACTTGCTTTCTTCACACCCAGACAACAAGCGTACTTCTCAAGTGCACCTCATTATGAGGAACGTTCTTCATTTTGGGCCATAAAAAGTTCATGTTCCTCAAAGTTCCACATTAAAAGGGCCTGTCATGCATTCACTATTAGGCATTTTTATAGGTATCTATAGTAAATAGAAGTAAATCATATTAATTCATCAAAATAACTTTAATAAGTAAAACAAATAGCATATTTTAACTTCCCTATGAGCTTGCTTCTTGAAGTTGTTTGTAAGCTGTTAATAAGTGTTCCACATCACTTTCCCCATTTGTTCCACATTATAAGTACTTTCCCTCATTTTGGAGGTAGAAGGTTGAGAGCTATGATTAACTATTTTTTTGTGTGTTTTTTCTAAGTTACTCCATCCCCTAGCAATATAAATGCATTATCAGTTATTTTCCCCCACTGACTGTCATATAAAAGGTCTTTCAATAGGTGAAAAAGAGTTAAAAAATGGATCTAATTCTAATGACTATTTTCTGGTCACACAGACTATGGTTTGATCCACTGATGTGAACTTGACAGCACAGACCCTGACACTGTTCTCACTGGAGCAGCACTGTTTTCCAGCAAGAATAAATGTCGTCCCCACTAGCACCAGTGCTGTCATTTTAACAGCAAAGAGGAAGTCCTGTTAATCCCTAACAGCCCTTGATCTCCACTGAGGCCTTACCTATTTTGAAAGATGTAAGGATACATATACTTAGTTATTAAAATACATTCTGCAGCTATTTCAACACTATTGTTATACAAGTTCCTAATGGATGTCCTACATTTAACACCTCTTTGGTTTACAAACATCTAAATTAACCAGGTCAGCTGCTACAAATGTACACTTTTTCAGAAAAATATAAATTATCCCTTGTGAGACACAAACCCTGCACCTTGTGGTTGTAAATATTACAAACTTAATGGCCAGTCAATGTGTCAAACAGTCCTTGCTACCTCAGTACTTCAGTGGATGCTTTAACCAACATGCCTTATGGAGCCAGTACTTTGCATTACTTTACAGGCTACTTTTTGTTTTTATGCCTCCTGTAGCAATCATCGTTATGATGCTCATAATACAGTTGTGAAACAGCTGTGAATGTATGAATAATAGGATTGTTGGTTGATCTGCTCCAGTCTCTCAAAAACAGAAACAGATATCAGCATACACTTCTCAACAGTCCAGAATTAGAACATCCCTTACTTTTCCTCAAATTTTTACTCTGTCCCTCAAAATGTTTTGATTTTCTAGCAAATTACTAATTATTTCACTCACTCAATAATACCTAACAGTATAGGCTGAGTATAATCAGTCAGTAATGCCCAACATTATAGTTTCATGTTTATTAATATTCAGAATATGCATACTAATGCAACACCTACCAATAGCTTTTTAAATAAATGGCAACAGTATATAACAGTACTCCTTCATTTTGTTCCTTTACCCTTCATTACATCTGTCTATCCACAACCTCTTTTTCCCATTTTTGCACATGGGGTAAGGGTGTGACTTCAACAGTGACAGTCATCTAGAGCAAAAAAGATCGGGCACAGCTACCAGCAACACATATCAAATATGTTCAACACGCCAAAAATTCAGCCAAATTAATTAAACAATGAAATATATATATATATATATATATATATATATATGTGTGTGTGTGTGTGTGTGTGTGTGTGTGTGTCTCATGTAGTTGACATACTTTTATATTTGCATTACTTTCTGTTGTCATTCATTCCCTAACTTTTACCCTGCCACAAGCACATTTGTTGGTGCACTCCTTTTCTTGAAAGTATTAAAAAAAATAAGAAGTGAGAGTGTGAATTACTATTCTATATAACATATCTACTTTGTAATGCTTAAGAATGCAGTTCTGAGCTCTTCTTCCTGCATTCTCAACATCCAGTTTTGACGTTTTCAGTGATCATATCATTTGTACAACTTCTGTTAGTCAGTTTGCAGACAGCTGTATATTTGACTGTCTGATAATATACAGAAGAATCTAAGCCAAGAAGACTGTTCTATTTTCTGTGATCAGACACTAGTCAAAACTGACATGTTTGGACAGTATGGAGTGCCTTGGTCAGCTTAGTGACTTTCAGCTTCAAGTGTACCAGTAAACATATTATAAGTTTATTTCCTTTAACCATCAGAAGCATCCCTCACAATAACTTAGACAAAGTTTCTTTAGTAGTGTGGGCATTTCAGATTTGAACTAATAATCTGTTTACCAATCTACTCTGCAATGATGTCTGAAATTATTCTCAGAAAATGAAATAAAGCATTTCTAGCTCTGATAGACCATGATGTGTAAAAGAAATGTTTGCACCACCTTTATTAAAGCAAACATGAAACTGATCAACCTTATCAATCTGAAATGAGAACAACCATAGCAACAATGATTATGAGCTGATATGGTACCAAACAAATCACAGAAGTAACAAGCTTAACTTCTAAAATGTTTGCCAGTAACTGTGACGTACAGGAATAAAGCCTTGGCTATTGCCCAGGTGATCTGGATTCATCTAGTGGCTCAGTTCTCTGGGACAAAGGCAGGGAAGGATGGACATGCCTGTGATGTCTCTCCTCTGGGCCAGTAATTAAGGAGTCCCAAACCTCACCATGGACACTGGTGAGGGACATTCACTTGGAACAAAAATAGATATACACAGTATTTCCAGATGCATCTCTCTGCACCAAGCACAATTTCTCTTAGCAATACATAGGGAACACACCTCCATCCTGGGGCTGTGTTTCCCTCTCTCCATCTAGTTCCTAAATAAGACTCCCCACTGACACAGCTGTAGAGTTGAGTCCAAAGCCAAGTGTTCCAAGCCAAGTCCTCTACCACCCGCTCTGTCAAACCAGTGCTTTGTGTCCCTGTTCCAAGTTGCTGAGACAAACATTCCTTGAGATTTGATTTTCACAAAAACACACACACACACACACACACACACACACACACACACACACACACACACACACACACACACACACACACACACACACACACACACACACACACACACACACACACACACACACCTGGGAAAGGCTGGCACAGCTTTACCAGCTATGGCCAGACTATAAGGTAGTTCCACCACCACCAGAACAGTCCAAAGCCATGTATTTTACAAGGGATGTCCTTTTCTTGGAAAAATTTTTTTTTTTTGAGGTATTGCAATGTTGCAGTTAGTATACATATATATATATATATATATATATATATATATATATATATATATATATATATATATATATATATATATATATATATATATACAGTATGGGGGTGTGGGGGCTTGCTATCCACATCCAGGGTACAGGCCTCCCTGCAAAAATTAGTTTAAAGGAGAAGAGTGATGATTGATATTCACTCGCCTGCATTTTAGGTCTTTTTTTCAGTGTATCGGCACTTGACATTATTTTAATATTTAGAATTTAGAATCTGAAACCTACCTGGGGATTTAGAAATAACTATACCACTGGCAGTAAGAGTTGCATGCAAAATGAACTCTTTATAGAATACAGTAAAATGTGATTCATCAACACATTATCAACAATATAGAAAGGCCTATCATGTTTACAGAGACAATCCCCTCATTTACCACCACATACACACTTTCAAAAATGCATGCAGAGAATCAGACACACACACACACACACACACACACACACACACACACACACACACACACACACACACACACACACAAATGTTCACGCACTCACACACATCTTACCTTTCCCCTCAGTTGACAGAACATCCTGATGTCTCTTCATATTTTTGTCCCTGCCCTAGCAAATAACAGATCCTAGCAATCAGTCAATAATGCCTGATGATTATTTATTTATTTGTTTTTGTTTATCAGGAAAATCTGACTGGGTCATAGAATATCTGCTTTCAGAGGAATGTACATGTTGTTTTTTGTTTAAATAATTTGTTTAATTGTTTTAGGCTACACACTAAAGTGTGATAGTCTTTTCAGATTGTTTGCAATTGTTTAAAGCTGTTTTAAGGTTTTTTTTACTGTTTTTACCTTATTTTTTCAAAAAAACAAAAAAAAAAAAAAAACAAAAGAAATCCTTGTTTTCCACCTTTCTAAGCTAGTATAGTCCAGTTTTCAGGCTAGTGCTGAATTCAGGGCTGTGATACTAGTTTTTGAGTTGCCCATACCTTACTTGGATAGAAGGAAGGTTCTCTGTTCACCTGTGAGAGAGGGGAGCTTTGAGCAACCTATCTGTCCCTGGAGGAGTGGTTCCAGGCCAGAATTAGTAGTTTATTGGCCATTTTGGGTTAATTTCTATCTCTTTCATTTCCCTACTATAAAAATGACATTTGCATGGTTTTGCGCACTGGGCAGTGCCAGTTAGGTACGGTTAAAATATTCCCGGCTCCACTAAGTCTCCTCTTCAGTTTTCCCATTGAAACTGCTCTAACTCCCAACCTAAGAACTCAAAAAGCATCTTACAGCCCAGCACTTGCTCAGACCTAATAGCAAGCACTAATATACCCTGACAATGATTGCCCAGCAGGGCAAGGCCTTTTATTCACCCCTCAGCAACCAAGTAGCTCACCCTACTATTCAGGCATGACCAAAGGGCAACTTCAGGTGCACTCTCCAGTCCAGTAGATGAATCTGTGTATCCTGAGACAATGTTACAACTGCTTCATGTACACAGACAACCCTCTCCTCCTATGACAAAACACTAACATATGCGAGAGATGCAATTATACATCCAAACTGGAAGCTAAGCTGTCTCCACCCAAGACTGGAACAGACAGTCAAGAGGAGAAGGTTAACACCTGTACAACTCCAGCCGCACACAGACTTACTAAAACAGCACTGGCAAAAAATACACATAAATACAAGAAAATCATACTTGGAGGCTCTAAATAAAAACCTGCAAAAGCATCAAAGACCTCCAAACAGACACGCAAACAACCTGTACTTCCCATCACAAACCAGACAACACATAAAACACAAAATCAGTGTTCCGCACAATCACAGTCCTTAAGGTGAAATAACATACCTTACACACTAGTAATAGGTGACTCTATAGTCAGGCACACTGACATCCCACTCACTAGGCTGGACAAGCAGAAGGTTACTGTTAGCTGCCTGTCGGGAGCCAGAATCCATCACATAACACAAGCACTCAGGTCACTCCAGAACAAGTACAAATATAACTCTGTCATTGTTCATGTTGGTGTGAATGACCTGAGACGTACCTCCCTGGACTACATGAAAAGAGACATGGAATAGCTCTCTGATCATGTAGCCCAGGCTGGTATGACCCTGACCCTGAGTAGCATCCTGCTCTCATCAAGAATGATACCTCAGTATAAAGAAAAAAATGATCAATTTCAACAATTGTCTAAGCTTCTTTTGTCATTCAAAGGGGATCCAGTGTCTGTCCGCCTGGGATGACATGCTCGACAAGCCACATTGCTTCACAAGAGATGGCTTGCATTTGTTACCCCTAGGCTTTCGAATACTGGCCAAGGCTCTTGCTGCCCCCATAGTGCCTTTTTTAGGCAAGGCTCAAAAGTCAAACCCACCTCTGTAAACAGCACAATTAACAAAAAACTGGGGATTATGCTACACAACACCAGGAGTTTAAATCTCAAAATGCATGCACTCGAAGCACTCTCAGTATGGAGAACGTCGACATCTGTGCAGTAACTGAAACCTGGTACAAGGCTCCAGAGAGCACCACAGCACTACCAGGCTACAACTCATACCACATGTTTCGGCCACAGAACACAGACCGAAACACAAAAGGAGGGGGTGTATCCATATTAATCAAGGATACCTATACCTCCCAGGTTAGTGGCACAGCATGATACCTCTGAGATCATCCATGTGCAACTAACATCGGGGCAAATCTGCAATGCAAATTGTGGCCTGCTACAGATCACCCTCCATGACCCAGGACCACCACTCCACCTTTCTGGAGACACTGGAAAACATGAAGCTCCTACCAAACACCCTGATATTGGGCAATTTCAATTACCCTACCATTCACCGGAAAAACTAATTGAGTACAAATTCCCAGGCCCAGCGCTTCCTGGAATTCATCAACTCAAATGCCCTGGATCAGCTGGTAAACTCCCCTACCAGAGGTGAAAACATATTGGACCTGGTCATCACCAACATGTGCTACAGGTGTTCCACAAAGGAGGTCAACCCATCACTGGTTAGATCAGACCATAAACTAATCACTCTGGATGTCCACACCCCACCACCACCCCCAACTAAGGAAACCACAGTAAAAAAACATTTCTAAAGCAAACTTCACCTTACTTAAGACAGAGGTGGTAAGTTTTACAGCCCCCACGCTAAAGTATAACGCTGCCCAAGATGCAGAAACCTTTTCAAATGCACTCTATGAGCACCTACAAGGAAGCATGGATCATGCCATCCCTAGCAAAACCAAAAATCACTCCTCTAAGAGAAGGAAACCAGTTTGGTGGACCCCTGCAATAAACAGGCTATACAATAGAAGGAGGAAACTAGTTCAGAAACAAAGCAAATCCCAAGAAGGAAAGACATCCCTGATCAGTATCAGTAAGAAACTGAGGTCCCTCATGAATTCATCCAAGGCTAACTTCAAAAGAAAAATAGCCAAGGATTCAAAAGATAATCACAAAGCCTTCTTTAACTATGTTAAGAAACTTGCCGATATGCACTGAACTAGTGCAAAATAGCACAAAATATACTGAACCTACTGATATTGCCAACATCCTGGCAGATAGATTCAGTGCAAATTTCATCCCCTTCTCACCTCCAAAAGGGCCCACAACAATATCAGAAAAGGATAGTGTCCCAAAAATCACAGATGCACAGGTGAAAACAGTCCTTTCAAAAGCCAAAAACACAGCGTCAATGGAACCAGATGGTGTCCCAGGCTGCGTCTTGCACGAACTACAGAATGAACTAACCCCCCCACTTAAACATGCTGTTCAACCTCAGCCTCTCCACAGGCTATGTGCCCATGGAATGGCTCACAGAAATGGTTATTCCTCTCCACAACGGAGGGGCTACAACTGACCCTGGTAACTATTACCCCATAAGCCTGACTAGCCTGGTCTGCAAGGCTATGGAGTGCATCATCATGGAACTCATTAACAAAGACATTGGGAAACTCCAAACACTTGACCTGACCCAGTTTGGCTTTGTTAAGGCCAGATAATTCCTATTAAACCTAGTTGACTTCTTCGAGATGGTCGCCAAGGCCATAGACGAGGGAAAGGTGGTACACACAGCCTACCTTGATCTCGCCAAGGCTTTCAACACCATTCTCCACTTGGGTATTATAGAAAAACTCACCAGCCTGAACATAAACCCCTACGTCACAAGATGGGTTGCCACCTGGCTTACAGACAGAACTCACATGGTAAGAATAGCGAGCTCCAGGTCCGACTCTAAACCAGCCACAAGTGGTGTCCCGCAAGGCTCGATCCTGGTTCCCCTACTGTTCGGCATATACTTCTCAAAAGTACAGGCAAACACAGGACTATGGCTAACCAAGTTTGCCGATGATTGCAAACTGGGAGCCATAATTGACTCTCCAGCTGACAAGGACATCCTCCAAAAGGGCTTTACTGAGACGGACACTTGGTGTCAAAGTCAAGGCCTCAAGCTAAATGCCAAAAAATGCATAGTCATCCCGTTTGGGAAAAACAAAACACCCACGAATTACTACATAGGTGGCAGCCCCCTTAATACAGAAGAGGTAATAAGAGATCTGCGTACCCAGGTAGATAGTAATCTCTCCTTTGACAAACATATTGCTTGTTACTGTTTTTTGAGTTTATGTGTTTTGCAATACACATACACATGCATACTTATGTTTATATGTTTTTATCAAAATATTTATGTGAAAATTGCTTTACAAAAATTGTTTTAACATGAGTTTTCACTTGAGATTTTTGGTAGAGAAATAGATTAATTGTTTTAGGTATATAGTATTTGTATAAATTTAGCACTGTCATTTTAAGTAGTAATTAGTCAATTATCTATTTTTAATGAGTTAACTGATGTATTGGGTGGGTATTTCAATTGTCATCCTCAGGGAGTTTCATTGTTCTGTAGAAGTCCTGATCAAGTGGACAAAACCTAGGTGAATGGTGTGTTTGGTTATTTTGCATTGAGCATTGAATAAACCAGGAATTTGTGTGATCATCTTGTTGCCTTTATTTTTTGTTCAGTGGAATGGTTCATAGCTCTCCAGCTGCTTTTTATTATTTGTAAGTTGGAACTGGTTATTAGTTTCATATTGCCAAAGTGTTAGGAAATCCTTCTATGTGGCCCATCTAATTACTAAAGGGTTTGCCTCTAGAAATAAAGAGGTTATAGTGCCCCTTTACTCGTCACTCATTAGACCCATCATAGAGTACCATGCTCCATTTGGGATGTACCTCACAAGACACTTCCAACAGCTGGAAAGACTACAAAAGTACCTCACCAAGAGAATTACTGGTCTCAAACATATGTCCTATGCAGCCCGACTGAAAAAACTCCGGCTGTACTCAGTGGCATATCACTTACTCAGAGATGATCTCTGCCTGACTTACAAAGCCATGTCCAACTCAGAATTGATGGACATGCTCCACCTAAAGAAATTCAAGTCACTGCGATCCACGTGCTCTAGTGAGCTAAACCTTGCCACAACAATAAATAGAACATGCTGGAGGGATATATTCCTGTCACAGAGACTTCCCATGCTTTGGAACAAAACTGCAAAATACATCAGGCAGAGCCCTTCACTAACATTCTTCAAGAGGAGCCTTGACGAGTGGATCGGTAACAGAAAATACACCCCTGGAATCACTTCATTGGCTTTGCTTGACAGAGGCTCAGTTAATTAATCAATGGGGCAGCGAAAGCCAACACACTCTGGCTAAGCTTATAAATGCCCTCAGGCAGATAGCCTAGTACCTACCTATGAACCTATGAACCTATGAACCTAAACAATGGCACAAAAACTGCAATTTATGCCATACATAATGATGTTGTGGTATTTGTTCTTCATAGTAGGAAGAGTGTGGTGAAGAGAGAAAGGAAAAAAAAGTGGTGACATAAGATAAATGTTGAGGAAGATTAAGAAAAGTATCGCAGTTAATAGGAGGGAATAGAAGAGGTTAGAGGGGCATGCTTCCTTGTAATCAAGAAAGGAGAACAGATAGTAATTGTGTGAGATTAGCAAGGGGAGCATTTATGCATGCAAAGTCAGGAGTTTAGAAAATGGGAGTCGTGGTTATTTGTAAAGCATCTTGGTCAGAGTGATACAGGGAGATTATTCCAGCTTTGTGATAGCTAAGTAGAAAGTAAAGAGTCGCCAAAAGTGTTGGGCGATCTTAATTTGTAGTTAACAAGGACTCTGTAACAGAGAGATCTGGATGGAGTATATCATTACAATAGGGACGTAGTGGTTATACATTTGTCTGGTTAGTAGAGGATATTGTATGCAATCTTTAATTGAGAATACAGGGATAATATTAGGGTGTCCCAGCCAGTTTAGCATGTTTAGGGCCAATCAGTGGTGTGACCTATTGATCATTTTAGTGGTGTGTTTAGTTATATTGTTGTGACATTGTTCCAATTTATTTAACAGAGCCAAGCCAAGGTTTGTGAAATATATGTGAGGTATAAAGTAGACTGATGAGGAGAAAGCTTGTTGCTGTATGAATGGTTATTCATATAGTTCAGTCTTTGTAAAGAAAACCTAGCTTTTGGTGATTTTGTTTATTATGAGTTTGTCATCAATAATAACACCCAGTTAAGCTGTATATTATTGGAAGAAATTATTTTGAAATTGACTATCTTCCTGATATGATCTGAAGATGGAGTGCTTTAGTCTGGTTTTATTGAGACTGAGCAACAACTGGGAATTCAGTAACCATTACCCAATTGAGATAAATGATTGTTGTGTGATGAGTTACAGAGTAGAGATATTAGAAATTGTGTAGATCATAGCTGATTCATTAGCTTATTTTACTAAATGAGAATGTTCTGAGGTGACAAGAAGATTGTTAATAAAAAGATTGAATAGCAGGAAATGAAAAATGGATTCTTAGTGGACACTCATGCTTATTGGTGTGTATGAGCAGAAGGCTTGGAACAAAATTTATTCTATCAGACAAGTAGTTGGCAAACCAAGACAAAGTCTCCCATTAAAGTTCATACTTCTTAGTGTTCATAAAGTGTGAGGTGATGCCAGACCTGTCACTCTATTAACTTTTTAAGTGAGTCCAAGCAATACTTTAAGAAGTCTCATTAGTGTTCCACCCAGCTTTGTCCTGAAACCTCTCCCCACACAGACAGTTCCCTAACCTCCTCAACTGTCCATGATTTTACAGGATGCCTCTTGCTGTTGCTTCTTATACCTGCTTTGTCCCTTAGGGCTCATATGCCTTTGCAATCAATAAACAATGCCACAAAGTAGAGTTTACTATATCCTACAGTACAGAGTCAATTATCCTAACTAATTGGGACCTGGGGTAGTTCGAATAATCAGACTGTTCAGATAATCAAACATATAATTGAACCGATTAAAAAACTTCTAAAAATGTTTTCGATGAACATTAAACAAGAATACTAAAACAAATTTGCTGTAAGTACAAAATAGTACAAGTTTAAAAAACATGCACAAGTGAATACGTATTATGCTTGTATATTCAGACTTTATGATTTTTCCTACTCAATAACTTTGGAAGGCTGCATTTGGATAATTGACGTTTTGGATAATCGACATTCAGATAATTGACTCTACTGTATAAGGTAAAAAAAAAAACTGTTACAGTACCTAATGAGTAAGTGAAATTGGTTAAGGCACCTACTTGAAAAGCTAAAAGTGCACAGTTTTAAACTTCCCACTTTTACTTGAAAACATTTTTTAAACTCTTATATTTTACAAGCATCCCTGGTGTCTTCTGGTTGTGTAGAGGACTATCATGCTTTGTGGCATTGCCAAAGGTATAGGGTATGAAACCTTTTTAAGTACCTTTAGAGCATGCTATATAGGGTATCCCTGGTGTCTAGTGTTCCCCATGCTTAAGTCTTTTGTGCTTCAAAACAATGTTCTATTAACTTTTAATGTGCCTATATAGAGCACTGTATAAAGAGTTATCCCTGGTGTCTAATGTTATCCCTTCCCACCACACCTTTTTCACACTGCAAAACTGTGTTCTGTTGCTTGCTTAGTGACTTTGAAGCCTCAATACAGAGGATTATTCCAGTGTTACAGGATGTGCTCATTAGTTTGGAGGGGTGTGCAGGTATGGCAGCCCCCCACACATGCACACTCACATATTCATGCATACACATACACCCACCTGATCACACTCATGGACACATAGAGAGCTGCCTGATTTAGTTATTAGGAGGACTTCTTTTATCTACTGACCAAAACTATTTGATAGTGTTGAAGGATGTGAATTAAGCTAGGGCATTTTTCAGGAATCTGAATAAGGTTATATGTGTGGTAAATAGTTGAGACAGAGTCAGGGAGAAATGCAGTTTTATCCAGTGTAACTGCTATAGAAACACACAATGATGAGATCTGTGTATCACATTAGCAACAAATTTGGCTCCATTGGTGTAGCACTGTTCAAGGAGATTCATCTGAGTTGCCTGAAGATTAATAAGAAAATGGGGGCTGCAGAGAAGGGAGCTGGAAGGAGAAATATTGAAGCAATGTATTTTCTAGCATTATCTGTTTAAATATGATTCTATCGGGTAGAGGTCACTATTATTTGCTATGTCATTTACATGGTAGTCACATTTCAAGCTGTCATCATTTATACTATGTAGTAGCTTAGTGTGGAGGACTAATTCAGTTCTTATGTTTTTGGAGTGCTAATTCAGTTATTATGTTGCCTGTGAAGGTTAGCTTGATGAGGAACTTCTAGGTTGAGTTTCTTTGGGGTGAACAGGATGAGCTTCTATTTTTTGGGGGTTTTAGAAGAAGTTTGGAATAAGGCATCTGTATTTACTACAGGTAAGGAAATCCTGGGATTAGTAGTTGCAGTGTGTTCATATTTTTAGCAGTACAACAAAAAGTGGAGTCATCCACATACTGGATGACTTTTGGATGCTTGCTTGATAAGTGGATGTCATTCAGAAATATGGTTAATATGAGACGCCCTAGAACAGAGCAATGCAGGACACCCAATGCGATATGAAAGAAAGAGGAGGTGATATTTTGCCATTTAACAGTTTGTTGTCTGCACAGCTGTGAAAACAAGTGAGTGTGGGTATATCTTTGCATATGCAGGACAATTTTTCTAGCACATTTTGTGTGAAATTGTGCCAGACGTCTTCAACAAGTCAAGGAAGAATTCACAGACTAGATTTCCCTCATTTCTGTTTTGATTTATAGTTGTTATAAAGTTACAAGAGGTTCTAATAATGCTATGGTTAGGGCAGAAGCCATGCCTTGTTGGAGATAGTAGAGTATTGCCTAAAATGAAAGAGACTACTTATGTGTGGATACATTTATCAGGAACTTCTGTGCATAGAGATAGAAAGGATGTTGGTCTGTAGTTGGTAAGATATATGCAGGTGTCACCCAGTGTTAGGGTAAGCTATACATGTTTTTCTATAACTTGAGACTGTAGCTTTCTTAAATGGATCAATTAATTTATAGAGAAACTTGGTATGCCAGAGTATCTGGCAATTTAATGTATTCTCCTGGTAGGTTTACTGGGACTGCAGTAATAGGTTTCAGTTTTAGAAGTATTTTGTATGGTCTCTCTGGAGATGGGTTCCTGGAAGAAAATTTTATGGTAGAATGTTGGCACAGAAGGAGGTTGTGGGATAATGGAGGCTGGGAGCTCTAAGAGAGAAGTTACAGAGTCAATGAAATTAAATTCTTGACCTGATTCTTACAAATATAGCTGTCTCTTGCACTACTCATTTGGTATCATATTTGGTATCATTTCCCCTAGTAAAGTCTAACAGCAAACTTACGACTTTCGCTTTTAGACTCCCCAAAGTTCTTACAATAAACCTCACTGAATTTAAAGAGTACAAATATAATAACTTCAACCTACTATGTGATATAATATCAAAATTCAATTATGACTGCACCTTCCTGTACCTTAGTATAGTGACAAGTATAACTAAGAAATTCCATGCCCATCTAGAAGATGCATAGAGCTAACAGTCCCTATCAGAACCAGATCCCATGTGAAATTTAAAAATCAGCCATCCTGGACGTACACTGCCATAAAACAAGTATACAGTAAATAAAATCCCTTAAAATATTTAGTAGTTTCAAAATCCATCTTCACAATGACAACATAAAAAGCAGTACAAAAAATGAAGAACACTATTAGGGCCACTAAAGGAACCCATGAACTTAAGCTGAACTCTGAAGCCAAATATAATTATACATCTTTCTTTATCTATGTTAAAAAAAAAAAAAAGAAAAAGAAAATACATTGCATTGGTCAGAACCTATTCATAATTAAGTTTCCTATTCTGACCCAACTGACATTGCCAGTCCATCCATCCATCCATCCATCCATCCATCCATCCATCCATCCGTCCATCCATCCATCCATCCATCCATCCATCCATCCATCCATCCAAACATCCATTCATCCATCCATCCATCCATCCATCCATCCATCCACAACATTTTTCCCATCTTTGCACATGTGTTTAGCGTGTCATTTCAACAATGGCAATAATCTAGAACCAAGGTTCACACCACCAGGTGGCTAGTCCTGCCATGCCAATATGTTTGCAAATAGAATAGTGTCAGATTTACCCCTTAAAGTTCTGTCCATAGTCCCAAAATATCTGATTCCCTTACACTATGAATTATCTCTAAAGATCAGTTACTGAAAGGATTAACCAAGATCCAAAACACTTCTACCATAGAACCTAAAAATATAGTCAGTTGCTTAATTAATAGAGTTAAATCACTCTTGAATACTCACTCCTTAAACTATTTAACTTAAGGTTAGCTACTGTTTTTTTTCCCTGAAAAGTGGTGTAGAGTAGTGGTCATGCATCTCTATAAGGATGGACTTACAACCACTGTGGGCAATTACACCCCTAGCAGCCTTCAAGCTTCATCTGCATAGCCATAGAATATATCACAACTGATCTCATAACCTGTAATATTCAGAATCTTGTTAGACTTTGTACTCAATAATTTGGTTTTGTGACGGGTAGAGCCTGTCTATTTAATTTGATAAAATTATTTGAAAGGGTTATGGAGGCTGTTGATGGTGACCATGCAATGCATGCAGCCTATCATGACCTGGCTAAGGCCACGCCTGATGCTAGCATCATATAAAAGCTAAATGCTTTAGAAATCAACCCATATGTAGTAAGTTGGAATGAAATTGGTGTAAAGACAGAATTCACACAGTGCAAGCTGCAGGTGCCTCATAAAAAAGTTGGAAAGTTACCAGTTGTGTCCCTCAGGGATCACTGATGGGACATCTCCATTTTGGTATTTAAATCTCTTTCTCCAAGGAACCAAGTTGTCTGACTAACAAGGTTTGAAGATAATTGTAAAATGTGTGTTGTTGTTAAGTCACCCTATGACAAACAAACTCTTGGTGTACTGAAAATGTGCTCAAACTAAATGCTAAAAAGTATAGTGTTAATACTTTTGATAGATAATTGCCCCCTGTCAACATACTGTCTAGATAACACAACAAGACAAAACAAAAATATAGTTTGGATTTAGGTATTTGGATTGATAGCACCATCTCTTTAATCATCATAAACAACAGTTGTCAGGAAATCCTTTTTATTTAACCCAGCTAATAGTCATAAAAATATTGTCAAGGCCTAAAGAGGTAATCACTCTCTGATACTTAGCATTGATCAGGCCAAATAACAAGTACAATGCCATCTTTGGTATGCATCTCAATAAATATATTAAACAATTAGAAAGATCCAAAAGATTCCTAACTAAAGTAATCACATCCTTGGTATCCTTAAGCTAGCAAGAGAAGCTGGATGTTCTATCCCTTTATTCAGTATCTTAGAGATTTTTGAGGCAATGTCTATGTTTCATTTCCTTACCATTAGAGACTCAAGTGTATTAGACCTCCTGTTTCTCTGCAAATCCAATATCTCCATCAATACTTGAAGCTGGGTTACAAATCTTCACCAATATATAAATACTATGTGATGGAGATACAGGTTTATAACTCATTGCCACCCAACCCACTGGAATAGGACTCATCTACAAGATAATTAGTGCAACTCACTATCTTACTTTAAACATAAAGTAGATGACAGGATGGACACCCATAAATTTACTCAAAGAATGACAAGTATAGTACTCTTAGAGAAATGAGGCACTGCCTAATGATGAGGACTGCAATGTAAGAATGGTCTTTGAATATTGCTGAATCTAGTATTTTGAAATATAGAAGTTTCAACTTGCAATACTGAATTTGAAACTTAAAGATTTGGACTTTGATATGGAACTTTGGAACATAGTACTTTGAACACTGAATCTAGAAAAATAGACCATAGAATTTGGAATGCAGAATTTGGAAGAGTGGAATATAAAATTCATGCCAAAATGTGGAATCTAGAATGTAGAACATGATCCAATTTGGAATTCATTCAGAATTTGCAAATTTGGAAATTATAACTCAGAATACATGATCTGGAATACTGGAACTCAGGCTTAACAAAGAATTTAGGGCTTATTTTCAATTTTTAATTTAAACTTTAGAATTTAAAAGCATAATCTAGAATGTTGATTGTATAACACAACAATTTGGAGCTACAACTTTAAAAATTAGAAATATACCAAACAGTTTTCAACTCTGAAATGTGCAATTTGGACTTTAGAATTCAGAACTTTGAAACTAAAATTTGGAGCCTGGAATTTGGACAACATATCTGTGAACTTTAGGACCTAGACCTTATAACTTTCGAAGTTAGCATTTGGAAGATGGAATTTAGAATTGAAAATGTGTCTTTTGAACTTTGGAACACAGAATTTGGATGTAAAATTTGAACATTTAAATTTAGAATTGGAACTCAGCTTACTGAAATTTATAATTTAGAACTTGAAATTTGGATCTAAAGACTAGAGTGGCCAGATCGTACAAAAATACCTTTAAAACATAGAATTTAAAACTTCAGAACTTATATGTGGTAATTTATTCATAGCATTCATAACTTTATAACATAAATATTCACATTTGGAATTTACAATGTAGGCCTTAGAATTTATAACCTGGTAACTTATAATATACAACCTTGGAGGCTGGTATTTAATGCTGAGAATTTGGACATTTAGAACTCAAAATCTAAAATTTTGAACTTTGTATTTCATACTTAGAACTTCAAATATAGAAAGTTAAAAATTAGAACTCTGAAACTTAACAAATGGTGGTAGAATTTTAATCTTAAAGGTTGGAACTTTAAACTCAGAACTTAGAATTTAAAATTTGAAGCCTAAATGGTGGTGCATATAACTTGGAACATTTGGACTTAGAATTTCAAACATTGTAATTTATAACATGTAATAAACTTCATTTTTTTCATTTTTGGTCATAGGATTTGGAATACTGAATGCGTCATTTATGAATGTAGAATGTGGAAGTTAATTCAGAGCATGAAGTCTGAGTTTTGTACATGAATCCAGAGCTTAGAATTTTGAAGTCTGATATCAGGGTATATAACTCATAATCTACAGCATTAAATTTTGAAGATGAAATTTGGAAATTTAGAACTTATAATCTGAAAATGTGGAATTTAGAAGATGGAACATAGAATTGGGAAATAAGAATTTTGACTTTTCAACTTGGAATTTGGAATTTTCAGTTTGGAACTTTGGAGCAAAAAATGAAATTTATAGCAGTAGTCATAAACATTTTCAAGATTCTGCAAAGCTAACATATAATACAATCACTACCCTACACAAGCCATAGACGTTGTAATATATGGTATTGACTACTTAAACATCTGGTTGCCTGGTTGTCTCAAGTATGCAGCTGATATGCAATTCACAGCATGTTCAGCAATTAGGAAATTTGTGAACCATGGAATATACTTGAAGTTTCTGCAGTAAGGTAAAAGTGTGCAAATGGAAATACACTGCACAGAAATCAAAATGGTCATACCAGATATGTCACACTCAGTGATTCAATCTAGAAAACCATGACTGAGCAACACAAGTAAGAGAACATCCATGGTTAAAGCTAAATATTGATAAAATATATACATATCTCAGAAGTATAACAAGCATAATATCTTAGGAAGCTAACAATAGCTATCATCCCCCATGCATTGGCACCACCAATAATCAGTGAATTGCATCCACAAGGCACAATCTCTTTATTTACATGCTGTGTAACTTTCTCCTCATTCACAGTCCTGCTAATATGGCACAGAATGTTTCTGAATCATTACCTGCTAGTACTACAGAGTAATATGCAATCATGATGTCCTGCTGAACCTTTGTGCCTTGCAAGTTAAAGAACATAAAATATGTCTGCCTTTATCTTACTATAACTGCAGTAATAGAAAATAATTGCAATAAAGACTTTTTTATTTTATTAACCGTAACCATTTTATGATTTAATATGGTTAACAATAATCCTGAACTTGTGTGATTAACATTTTTGTAGTGCTGATCAATTTCACCTGATAATATTCAAACATATATTGCTACATGTGGTTGCACTCAGCAGTATAATAATTTTCTTCCTGTAATCATTTTTTTGAAAAGGAATCAAGAATCATTATATTCAGTCCAGCCTTGTGGTTGGTACGTTTTGGGCAAAGGAAAGTATTCTATCCAGATGGTGTTTTTGTACTATGCTTGAATTAAGAGGTGGTAAGTCAGAAAACAAATATTGTAAAGATCAACATGACAGATTTTATATACTATTTATATTATACTATTCTTGATTCACTGTTGTATGACTTATATTTACAATAAGTAACATGAAAATGTAGCATAATATATATATATATATATATATATATATATATATATATATATATATATATAATGAGACTAAGTGTCTATATCACTACATCAAACCGTCGGTTTAGTGAATGGCATTTCATCAGAACCCCCCGATGATTATATATATATATATATATATATATATATATATATATATATATATATATATATACCAACTCCAAGACTGCAACAGTGGGGAAAGATTAAATTTCCTGAGCCTCACTGTACAGTGATCTCAACATGAACAGTTCGATGAACGACAAGTTCGATGTAAGTGCACTAAAAATGCCATTCACTGAACTGATTTTTCACTGAACTGATAGACCCATATATATATATATATATATATATATATATATATATACATATATATATATATATATATATATATATATATATATATATATATATATATATATATATATATATATATATATATATATATATATATATATATATACACACATATACACACAATTCTACTTCTACATTTTGAACTTTCACAAGTTCGAATTTGATATGGTCGAGACCATGAAATCAAACTTGTTAAAGTTTGAAATTTAAATAAAAAAAAAAACAATTTTTTTATGTTTTTACAGGGGCAAGCCCCCCCTGCACCCCGACATTTTCTGCTAATTAAATATACCAACTCCAAGATAGCATGACAGAGAAGAAAATGGTAAATATACTGTTCTACACTGTATGGCGATCTGCAGTGAAATGGTTCAAACTTTCACAAGTTCAGTCTTATTGTCTTGGCCATAAGAAATTCAAAAATTCCAGCTTGTGAAAGTTTGAAATTTAGACGTAGACCCATATATATATATATATATATATATATATATATATATATCTATATATTGTATTATACCTTTTCTTTTTAAAATATATTGTGCTCTGCATGTCCTTTTGTAGGTGACAGGACAATGTAATTTAGGGAAACTCATATCTATAGTGTATGATACAATGTTTTAGTAGGTCTGGAGAAAGTATGACAGAGCAAAATGCAACGTTAGGATGATTTTAATTATTACTTGTGTTAATATCTCAAACACATTCTAAACATTGTGTGTACAGACCATTTATGGTACTGCTCACAATGTTTAAGAATCCACCAATTTGAATTTGGAAGACAGTGTGAAACTTTGTCATTTAGAATGTGTATACTTGAAAGCTGTAATTTAGGATACTGAATGTTAAGATTTCGACATAAGAATTTAGAGCATACAAAATGGACCGTTGGAATGTAGAAACTCTAGCATAGAAATCTGAACTTAAAAATGTAATTTATAAATTTGAATTTTGGAATTTTGAATATAGAACTTAGAATATGGAACTTAATAGCTAGAATTTAAATGTTTAAACTTCAGAAGTTTGAGCTCTGAATTTGGTGCTTTAAATCTGGATCCTGATATTTAGGACAACATATCTTTTGATTTCACCTGATAACATTCAAATTTATATTGCTACATGTGCTTGCAGTCAGAAGAATTATGAATTATTTCATGTAATCATTTTTAGAAAATAAATCAAGGATCATAAAATTCAGACTAGCATTGTGGTTGGTAGATTTATGGCAGAGGATATTATTCTAGCCAGAGACTGTTTTTATATTATGTTTCTTTCTTAAATATAGTGGGCTCTGCACAGCCTTTTGCTGGTGACAGGACAATATCATTTAGGGAAACTCATACCTATTTTGCATGATACAATGTTTTAGAAGGTCTGGAGAGAGTAAAACAGAGCAAAATGTAACATTAGGGTGATTTTAATTATTACTTGTGCTAATACCCCAAACATATTCTAAACATTGCATGTACAGACCATTTATGACACTGCTCACAATGTTTAGGAATCCACCAGTTTGAATTCAGAATGCAGAATATTAAACTGTGTAATTTAGAATGTATATACTTGTAAGCTATAATTTAGGATATTGAATTCTGAGATCTGTATATTAACATTTAGAACATGTAACACTAAAAACTCTAACATAGAAATTTGAACATAAAAATTAAATTTATAATTTTGAATGTGGGAGTTTTTAATAGAACTTAGAATTTGGAACTTAGTAGCAAGAATTTAAATGTTTAAACTTTAAATTTTCTAGCTCTGGATTTGGTACTTGAAATCTGGATCTTAATATTTAGGAGTATCAGAACCTATCTTCTGCAACAAATTTCAAATTTCAACCTCTGGAACTTAAAAGTTATGGCTTAGAATTTAGTATCTGACACTTAAAATCTGAGAGGAGATTAATAAATGTGCTCCACAATTGTGAAAAGCTGATGCACATTCCAAACCAAATGATATATCCGAGTTCTATGCAATTCATTAAAATACCTTAACTCCCTGGAATGCTATCACGCACCATGGCATATTGAAATGAGTCAAGGTATACAGTAGGTATGCAAATGAAAACCTACAGCATGGTTTGTGATCCACAAATCTGTGAACCTCTGAGTCCACTCTGAAGTAGAAGCAGTAATTTGTTGTAATACAAGTGTAGAAATTCTACACCAAAATCAGCAGTACAACATGTAATGTCCCAGAAAAAATGACAATATATTATTCAGTATTATATAGATGAGCAAAAACATTGTGATTAAATGAAATTAAATGACATTAATGTTTATTTTAACAGTGGAATGAAAAGGCACATCCCACTGTGGAGTATGGTATACACAAGCTCACTGCCCCAGCCATACATACCCTACCTCCAAAACTATAAAAGAAAAGATCTTCTACCAATGGCAGAACATACCTCTCTAGAGTCCTTCATTTTAATATTATCCAAAAGAAATCTGCTCTAAAAACATAACAGGGAGATGGAACTTTTTATAACTCACCCTTGGCTAGATCAGTAGAGTGTTAATGGAAGGCTGAACATTGTAGCATCATCATCCACAAGTGTCTGCAAGTACTGTCATGGATAATTGCAAAAATAAGATGAATGAGAATTTTCTATGCAGGTCACAGTAATGGCAGGTGTAGGTGGGAATTCTAGCCATAGAGTATTGTTTATACTGACAGAGGCATTGAGGAAAACATGTTGTTGTCCATGCAATCTATTCCCCTGACATACAAAGCTCTAGGCACATTAATTGATCTTAGGTAAACATCATATAACATTCAGATCTTGGTATGCTATCCCTGTACATATCACACTCCAGATCAGAACTGCCATTGAGGCAACTGGAACATGATTAACGGTGATTGTGATGGTAATGCAAAAAATACCCAAGGACAAGAGAAGGGTGAGATGTGTGAAAAGAAAAAGTGTTTGCAATCAGAGCAACTTGAAATTGGAATGATAAAGGTATCACAGTACAGAATGGAAGCCAGGTCCCATGCCATATAAAGTGACAATGTAGAATGTGTTTTTTCAAAATGTATTTATTTATTTTACATTTGTTAACCGGGGGTGTCTGACTGAGATGAAAAGGCCCATTTTCAGTAGAGGCCCGGGGAGTAAAGCTCTACACAGAAAAATTACAGATACATTTAGTTATTTAGACATGATCAGTATACACACAAGTTACAAAAAACATGTTTTTACAGTGGTATGCAGCACATCAGCAGTTACAGTGGAAAGAACAAACAAAAAAATATTAATTTAAAAATAAAGGTAAATAATAGATTTGTGATGTACAGCTGACATTTGGAACATAGGTAGAACACATACATAGTACACAGGTACAGTACATACATTGTAGATTAGCCAGTGTTTGTGAGTAAGATTGAAAACTATTATCAAGTACTCTAGGTTTAGTATGTGTACCTTATCCGCTTTCACTAGCCTGGGGAGCAATCATGGCACTGCCAACTTTGCTTGAGATGTTGCCTGATGAGGTTTTTAAGGGAGGTTTTGGATAATGTGTTTTGAATGTTAGTGGGGACAGAGTTCCATTTTTTAGCCACTGAACTATATAGTGCATCTCCAAAGCTATTGTAGCTGTTGGTGACTTCTAGTAGTAGTTTGCTTGATGATCTAAAAGGCCTTTTGGCTGAGTGATGTTGTACTAGGTTTTTGAGGGCAGGACACTTATTGGGGTGGTAATAGATAGATTGACAGAGGCAGAGCTGATTCTAGGTTAGGAGGTTGGGCAGTTCAAGCCAGCGGAGCTGGCTCAAAGCAGTACAGTGATGAGTTCTATATGAGCAATTTGCAGCAAAGCAGACAATTCTGTTATAGCAGGCTTCCATTTTGCTTAGTTCAGTTTTGTTGAGATTAGTCAGAATGGGAGATGCATAGAGTAGGGTGGATAGATGTTGGGAGTGATCAATGGCTTATCTTATGTTGTTGGTAAGAAATTGTTTGATACGGTACAGTGATCCCAGTTTGGCATGTACTTTTTTAATAGTTAAGTTGAGATGACTATCAAATTTTAGGTGGGAGTCTATGGTTATTCCCAATAGCTTAGCCTGTGCCACTGGTGCAATTGGAGTAGCATTTGTGGAGCAGATAGTGAATTGACTGTTATCAGTGTTTTTGTTAGAACTGGTTATAATCATAAGCTGAGATTTCTTTGGTTTGAGGATATGTTGGGCTTTAGTAAGGTAGTTTTTAACGTCAGAGAATGCTAGTTGAGTTGTTTGCAGGAGGGTGGAGGGGGTCATACATACAGACTCTGGCAATTAGTTGGTTCAAAATAATTTTTCACAGTAAAACTTATGCATCCAGTCTGTATTTTCCATTATGTTCTGAAAATTGATCTAGAGCTGTTAAGGAAGTAACACCAGAGACAGTATACTGATAGCATTATCCTGCATGATTAATACTGGGCTAATGACCACTAGGGCCCTTACAAGCCTAGCCCTGCACCCCAAACTATTTGGGTTCCTGATTATCATGGGCATATATATGTGGGGCATGTTAGTAGGAAGTAACTAAGGATTTGTGGAATTTGTGGGGGTGGTATTAGTTAGGGTAAAACGTTTCTTATTGATATCTGTCTATAAGGGGCATGGTAGCTAGACTGCGGATAAATGTCTGATCTCCCATCCAGTTGCCAAAGTTTCATTTCAATAGGGTCGGGGATAAACTCTGTTTTACATGGATGGGGAGCCTATTCTATAATGTGGGGATCCTTATGGACACATAGCTGTCCCTCCAGCACATTTTGGTTACATATATATATATAAGTGAATTTCAGATCCCTGGATTTAGTGTTTCTGGCACTGTTTGTTTTGCACATGTGCAATATATATCATATGTACTTTATTTGAGTTTTCTTCTGTATTTTTCATATTTATCTCAACTAACTCCTCTCTAGCTGTTATCAGTAGTTGTGTATATAGTACCTCTGTGTTTTTTGTTTATTCCCTAAGCTTTTATATTCAACACACTCTCTCCCCTCCTGTTTTCCCTAGGTTTTAAAGCAAAGTGTATTCCCTCAAGACTGCGTCTACCTTTACTGATACTCCTCCAAACCCTGGAATTACGCCTGTGCTCTATTGTATAGCCAGTTTACACTAAACGTATGTTCTAAGCTCATACCACAAAGTAGTCTTACTTTGTCTACTGTACAGGATACCTGCATACCACTGAGAGCCTGCCCCCCACATACTCACCTGTTTAGAAACCTTGCCTCTGTCTCTCTCTCTCTGCCATCTAGAAGTTAGTCACTACCTTAGTGTCAATTCTCTCTTAGTTAGCTATACTCTTTTTGTTTTTCTGTTTGTGGTTTCCTTTTAACTGTTTTTATCATACTGCAAATACCTGTGTATACCTTGCTATTACATCTCTTCCTTCTCTGTCTACACATTCCCACCTCTTCTTCTTACCTGCTGTCTCTCACTGTGTGCTCCTTACTCTTTCCTTCCTACCCGGCTGATTGTTTCTTGTGGTGACTCTTCCTGACTAATCCCACTCCATTAGCTCTCGCTACACTCAGGCTCACTTTGCTCTCCTCCCACCCCCTTTCTCACCCACCCCATATAATTTCTTTATACCTAACTACCTAATCCCTTCCTCCCCTAACTCCACCCTTCCTGTCTGCTTTAACATTCTAAACACCTTACCCTCCCCTACTTATCACTTCATAGTTTAGTCTGCTGCAAATCCTCTTTCTTTCTATAGATCCCCTACTCCCCCTACAGGTAGTTTCACTTAAATTTTACTTGAACTCTCTAACAGGTCCAACAACTTACTTTTCCTAGTCCCATATCCACTCCTCAATCAATCCCATTCCTACCTCCCCACCTTTGGCCATGGCTTTTGCAACCCTCTCCATTTTCCTCTTGCCTCCATTACTTCTCCTTCTCATTCATACATCTTGTACTACTGCATTACCACCTGTCCATAGAGATCCCACTAATCCCCATACTAACTGTTTCTCATCTCTGCAGTACTCTATTACAATCTCCTCCTCTATCTTTTCCATGAACATCTCTCTGCCTAAAATCAAACTTCCACCGTCTCACTCTCTAGCATCTAAAACCAAGACTAAGTGCTTGACTTAGAACCCATTTAATTTCAAACTTTACCAACTTCATGTAGCACTACTTCTATCAGGAGACATACATCCAAATCCTGGGTCCATCCATCACCCTGTCATGCATAACTCTACTCTCCCAACTTAATAAACTTATCCTCTGAAAACAAACATGTTTCCTTTTACTCTATGAATGCCCATAGTATTCTAAACAAAGTTAGTGAAATCCATGCCTGGATAGCCTTCCACACCCCTGATGTCTTCACCCTAACAGAGACTTGGCTAAAACCCCAAACCTCTGATAAAGACATTCTCCCCCTTGTTATAATATATTCCGCATAGATCACCAAAACAAAAAAGGGGGTGCCGTTGCCATCCTCTAATCCAACCACCTCACCATTACAAGTATTATGAAACCTATCCCATCTTTTTCTCTTGCTGAACTACTTACAGCTAACCTTAAAATAAATGACCACACTACTATCACAGTAGCAGCCATTTATATTCCTCCAGGAGACAACATTCCCCTGCTCGAAAATATTCTTTCATACTTTTCTCAACACATCCCCAATGAAACTATCCTCCTTGCGGATGTCAACATTAACTGGTGAACTATCAGTAATCCAGACTCCAATACTCATATTAATTTATAAGGCTTTACACAGCTAATCTCCCTACCTACCCATACAAACAACTCTCACACCTCTAGTACTCTTATTGACTAGGTACTTGTATCTAATCCTTCCAAATATCATAACCCTGAAACCCTACCAAACACCCTGAGTGATCACTGCCATATAAAGTTGCTTAGGTTCACTCCCCACTTCTCAAAACCTCCTAAATTTATCACTTGTCATAAACTCTCTAACTTCCATCCACAAACCTTTAATGCCCTTCTCTCTAAAGTAAACTGGAAATTCCTTACCCAACTCCCACTAGAAGAAGCAGTTCTAGCTTTCAACTCCACCTTCCTTAGCATCTTAGACTCACTTGATCCCCCTCGCAAAGTCCGAATTAAGTCCACCATATCTCCGTGGCTTTCAAAAGCCACTCGTAACCTTATGATAACTAGAGAAAAACTATGGAAAAAATGGTCACAAACTAAGCCCTCTGCAGACTTACAAATATATAAAAAACTCAGAAATCTGACAAAAAACACATAAACAAAGATAAAAAAGGACTTCTAAAATCTAATCCTATACAATTCTGGAACTCTATTAACTAAATATTACATCCCGGTAATCTTACTCCACCCAATCCATGCCCAGACAAGACATCTGAAGAAACTGCCACTATCTTCAATACCTATTTTATCGATTCAATATCTAAGCTACTAAACCCTAACCCAAACTCCTCTCCTACAAACACCTCCAACTTTTCTGAACCTAATCCTAATACTATCTCCTCAAATACCTTCTCCCTCAAACCTGTACCTACTAGCTACATAAAAACTCTACTCTCTAAATTAAAACCATGCTCAGCATCAGCTGACAATATTCCTTCTACTTTTCTTCTACTAGCAGCTGACTCTCTTGCTCTCCCTGTATCTATCCTAATTAATCGCTGTATCTTGGAAGCTAAAATCCATTCCATCTGGAAACAATACTACACTATACCTATACACAAAAGAGGTAACTCCTCTGATATCTCCAACTTTAGACCTATTGCTATCCTCTCCCCTCTCTCTAAAGTACTAGAAAAATGTATTCATAAACAAGTTATGCAGTATCTAATACAGGAAAATCTACTTACACCCACTCAACACGGTTTCACACCCAAACATAGCACCACTACAGCTCTATTATCCTTCCCTAATACAGTCTCTATAGCCACGGATGACCATAAACTTATTTCTTGCCTATTTTTGGACCTATCAAAAGCATTCAATACTGTCTCACACTCTTTTTTGCTGCACAAACTGCATAACCTCAGCTTTTCCTCTGATACTGTTGCATGGTTCTCCAGCTACATCACTGATGGATCTCAATCAGTGAGATGGCACTCTGCACTCTCCCCTCTCCCTGTCAAAATGGGTGTACCTCAAGGGTCTATCCTAGGGCCTTTACTTTTTAATATCTTTACTAATCAGCTCTATACCTCCTGTCCTCAGTCATCTTTAGTGCAATATGCAGATGACTCTACAGTCATCAACACAGCCAACTCTCCCTCTAAGCTCTTCTCAGCTATTCAGGCATCTTTTAACTTAGTTGAAACATGGCTCTCCAACAACCAGCTCATCTTTAACCCTAAAAAAACAAAGCTGTTACTCTTCCTACCTAAAACGTTCATAAATATTCAGCCCTCCTTCTCCATACATTCCCTTAATAACATTCCCATTCAGGTAGAATCCAGTACTAAGCTCTTAGGTGTCAAGATCGGCGATCAGCTTAAATTTGACTTGCATGTTAATAACTGTATCAAAAAGACACATTCAAAATTAGGGCTCCTTGACCGTAACAAGAAATGCCTTACCTCTGAAGCCAAGATTACTCTGTCTTTTACCTACTTTCTACCCAGTCTAATGTACAATTCTCAAATACTCACAAATCTTATCTCAGCACTCCTGACCAAACTCAAATCTACCTACAACAAGGTAGCTAGATTTGCTGTCCAACAAACCTACAAATTGCATCACTGTCTCTCTCTAAAACACCTAAACTGGCTTGACTTACCCCATCAGCTTCTTCTCTCTCAGCTCCAGATCGTCCCTTCTATCTTATACCAGCATTCCTAATGCCCCACACTATCCCCTCTCATCTCCCATTATTCTCCCTCCAGACCTCTCTGAAGCTCTAACCAAGACCTACTACAAATCTACAAACCCAAGTCTAAATTTGGATGCAACATGTACAGCTATCACCTCACTATTGCCTGGAATCGGCTTCCATTAGAAATCAGGACCCTTACACATCCTACACAATTTAATACAGCCACCAAAGAGCACTTTAAAAGTCACTGGTGGTTCCACTGCACTCTCCCTCCTTAATATTCCCTACTCATACCTAACTCTCTCTAGAATGTGTACAAATCTGTTAACCAGTTTACTGTGTACTTTAATTTAATCCTGACTTGCGCTCAGGATTAACTGTAACCTGTGGAACTTGTTTAACTTGTTTACTTATGTAATCTCTGTAAATAGTCTGTTGTAATATGTGATGCTGGTATTATGTAATGCTGTATCTGCTTACCCTTGGAGCTTTTCTCCCTGGGCCTCCGCTTAAAATGGACATGCATCCAGTCAGACTATCCCGGTCAACAAATGTAAAATAAACAATAAATAAATAAAATAATCTACTTTCTGCCCTTAATCTAATCCTGTCTCTAATCCTCCTTGACTACTCTTTCTACTGTCTTCTAAAATCTATTAAGCAAATTGCCTCAGAGAAACATTTTATTGTAATTGTCTTGCCTTCATGCAACTACATCATGATAAAACTGTTTTTTTTTAACCACTTACCCCAAAAACTATACTCATCTTAATGACGTATTTCTTTTTATACATCTTAAAATAGTTATGCTATACTCCTGATTATTGACACTGTATAACATTGTATTGCTGCTTAATGCCTTGTAATAATCCTGTAACATTGCTGTTTAATGCTAATTTATAATGAAAATTGTATATGTTGGAGCTTTTCTCCCCAGGCCTTCGCTGAAAAAGGAGTCCAGCTCAGTTGGACAATTCTGGTCAACAAATGCAAAATAAAATAAAATAAAAATAAATAAATAACCATCAGGGCTGGGTCTGAGGAAGTCCTGTAAGCCAGGTAAAGATCCTCTCTCAGCAGCCTGTATGAAACTGAATACAGTGACAGAGACTTTAGGCTATCAGTGTAGGACAGGGTATTCATGTCCTGAATTCTACTGGTGAGAAACCTTTGTTGGGCATTCCAGCAGTTGAAAGTGCCTGGTTAGATACATGCCAAAGTGGACATTGTATTCAATGACAGGTCTGATAAAGGCCGAGTAGAGTGGTATTATAACTTCTTTGGACCTGGATGCCATATCCTTATCTATATGTTGGGTGACATAGAATGCATTTCTTAACTGATGAAGAAAGAAAGCATATAAAGATTTTAATGAAGTCATAAAAATCCACAGAGCCTTCAGGAACAAGACCCTTCTTCAGTGTGAAACAAAGTACCATTACCAGACATTTAATTAAATACTTAAGAAGAACATAGCCATCCAATCAAATTCCCTGTCTAATTAAGCACTTAAAAACTCTAAAAAAAATATTCAAAATTCTGCTAAGAAAATAAATATCTAAACACTTGAAATCTAAAAAATATATTTTCAGAAATCTACAAAGAAAAAAGATATCTATCTATATATATATATATATATATATATATATATATATATATACATACATATGTATACACACACACACACACACACACACACACACACACACACACACACACACACACACACACACACATAAAAATACATTTAACTATAACTTCATCTGTTTCTTTTGCAAAGCAAGCTTAATGCTAACTGCTGCATTTAATCCTGGAAGTTTATCCACATTAAAGTGTAGACTCAACCTATATTCTGCTATTTCAAGTGTATTGTTGATGTCACCCCTTCTTTTATTAGGATAAACTACCCTGAATGACTCTAAACTCAAAAGTGTGTGTGTGTGTGTGTGTGTGTGTGTGTTGTGAGCCTTCCTACATCTGATGTTTTGAGAGTGCATTAGTTGATATAGAATATCTGATAAATGCACAGTAATTCTAACTTTTAATTTTCTATTGGACTTACCTATATAAAATGGTGTACATGTCTCACAAGTGGCCAAATAGGCCACATTCTGTGAGGCACAAGTTGCGAAACAACCGTAGTTGGATGTACAAAAGTTATGTTTTTAAGTATGAATTTACAATTTGCACAATTAAAACACGGAAAAGTTCCCTATCTGAATATTTGTGCTGGGTTCCTAACTGTATCTACTTCTTTATAACAAAGCAGTTGTTTCAGGTTCTTTCTTTTTCTATATGAGAACATGAGGAGTATTTCCTATCATTTTACACACATTCCTTTCTTTTTGTATTTGGATTGCTTACATATGTTCACAGATCCCTTATTACTGGGTCAGTTCTTGGGGGTGTTTTATTGATGGAGTAATTAGCTTGGATGACAGTTTCCCAAGGGAGATTATAAAGCATATTTTAGTATTGACTTTTAGGCCATGGCTTTGGCACCAGCCATTTGTCTGTGTTAAACCCTATTGCAAGATGTTGGTTTCTTGGGTGGAATCTTGAATGGCTTCCAATTTACAGTCACCTGCAAACTTGGTGAGCCAGAAGCCTTGAACATTAGCCTTGACTACCAAGAAGTAGATGCCAAACAGGAGAGGGTCCAGCACAGAACCCTGGGGTACTCAGCTGGTGACTGGTCTCTTAGTGGAGGTGGTCTAACTGATCCTGACTTCTTTAGGTGAATCTGTCAACTAGCTTGCAATCCAGTGAGTTATACAGGGATTAATACCTAGCTCAGAGAGCTTGTCAACAGTGCTTGAATGGGTGATTTTATCCAATGCCTTGGCCAGGTCAAGATAAGCAGTATACACTGTTTTACCATTATCCATTGGCTTGGTGACCCTCTCAAAAAGATAGCCAAGGTAAGGAAGCATGATCTTCACTTATCAAAGCCAAACTGGGATGGGTCCAGTGTCAGCAGGTTGCCAAATCTCCTTGTTTATCATTTCCATGATAATTCATTACATGGCTTTGCATATTAGATGTGTTAGACTGATGGTCTGTAGTCTGTAGTTCCCTGGGTCTGTTGGTAGTCCTCCCTTATTGAGGAGAATAACTGCTCCAGTCCTTCTTTCACATGGTACATAGCCTGCTTCAAAGCTGTAGTTAAAAACTGACTCAAGTGGCCCTGATAGGTCATGTTTTAGACTGTTCAGGAGATGTTGTCAGGATCCAAGGAGGCAGTGCTCTTGGCTTCAGTGAGTCGAACCAACACCTGGAAGTATGTTGTAAAGGATTTCACCTAGTGGAGATAGGAGAGTGGAGGGAGAGAAGATTGAACTAAATTTAGCAGCCAGTAGATTTGCTATGTTACCCTGATCAGTGAAGGTAGCACTGTTTACCACCAGTTCAGCACACTGCTGTGTATTGAATTTCAGGTTCTAGACATAGCTGAAGAAGGCAAGGCTATCTTGGCTTTATAGTTAACCCTGGTGGACTTAAATTAGACCTTTTAATTTCTTGTTTAGTTGTATAACAGAGCACTTGTCTTTAAGGGAGTTGTTCTTCCTGATTTAGGCGATGAGTTTTCTTCTTTTAATATATAAACAGGATAACATTATTTAGGAACAGGTGATGGATATTAAACATAACTGCTCAGGGAAGAGTGAATAGGAGAAATTATAATGATATTGTGATAGAACATTGTATGGCTCATTGGAAAAGTGCACTGAACAACTAGATCAGTTCCTCATTATGCCCCTGCTCTGCCTTACTCATGTATGGTAACCCTACAATTGTCCTAATCCTAACCCCAAACCTATATATTATTTTACAAAACATCCTTTTCCTAACATATAGACAAAATTCTCAGACCCACTTCACATACACTTTCACACGTACAACAACATAACAATTGCCCTTGCACAGCCCTTACTCTAACCCTAACCTGCGAACACACACATACTTCTACCCTAATAACAAAACTTTTGCTATATCTAAAAGTTTTGGTATCCCCCCTACTTACCTTAATGTAAACCATATACTATACACAAAACACAACATAAAATACTTGACATTAACATCATTTTGCAAACCTTTCAGCCAACAAAACCATCTGTATATATAAGTATATTAAAAAAAATGAAGACTCATTACAACAAAGAATGGTAGTTCCTAATGAGAAAACTACTCTTAACTCATTACATCTGAGTGATGCCTCCAGGTGCATTTGCAATTAACTCCTATTGACACCTCTAGGCATCAAATATTGCTTGTTCATATATGCATCAATAATTCCATAGCCATGCTATATTCAAGGTTTTCAAAGATTTCATTTTAAAGCCTACACAATGGCAAATTCAACTGCCTTAATATTTCATCTCTGTCTAGTGCAGGTAAATAAATATTAACTGTTGTTTTCATGATATTAATTTATATAGATATAATTTTCGATAATAAAACAAATAAAGCACCAGCAGTACTTCTTAAGTAAGGTAGCCACACAAATTTGTTCCAACAGTTACAAGAAAGCCTGTATGAGCAATTTTGTTCCTTTAATTCATTACATCCAAAACAAAACTTCATCAGATACAACATAAAACATCATATCCCCTTATTTAAATACTTTTACAACACTTGTCATGTGGTCTACCACCATTTTTTTAAAAAATCACATGAATAAAATCATTACTATGTCACTTATTAAAAACATTTATACACATAATTATAACAAAAAGACCTTCCACTTGGAACTTCAAACCTGCATTACATGTACTAAAAAGTGCAGATCCCACTACTATACTTATTAATCTATTTATTTATTAATTTAGTTTGTTAAAACTCCATAATTAACTAATGATCTATACTACTCCTATATAATTAAAATACTATTGTTGAACTTCATATACTAACAAGAGGCCTACCCCTTACTATACTTATTTATAAATTAAACTCATCATATTTATATTTTTTCTACTCTCATGTTGAACACACTATTAATAGATATTCTATCGTTTAAACCTGGTTTCATGGTTGCATTCAGTAACACTTGCCAAAAGGTCTCCCTATATTCCAAAAAAGTAGACCAATGGACTCGTCTTTCTTGTTTTCTGACCTTCTCCAACACACAAAACCTAAATTTCTTAAAATTTCTACATACAGCACTATGTTTGTACAATGCATTCGTGTTGTCCTGTTTTTTAATAGCATAATTGTGTTGGTAAACTCTCTTCCTCAACTCATTTTCAGTTTTACTAATGTAGTAAGCCCTGCAAGATTGATATAGGGCAACATAAACGACTCCCTTCATTTTACAGTTGTAGTTACCATTAATACTGATAACCCTATTGTATCCTTAAATAATCAAGTTTCTTGTTAGAAGTAACAAACACTGAGTGTGTGTACACTTAAACCCCTCAAAGCTTAGTCTCGGAGGTTGGAAATTACCGCGGCATTAGTTGATTCTGCCACGTGTATAGTGCGTACTTTTAATTAGGTACTGCTATAGCTCAGTTGTGGCACTTTTATAGTTATACTTATAACCGGCATTGTATTTTTTGTACCTTCAGCTTAGGAGTGTTTCTAATTGCATGATTATGGTCTGAATTACTAGATCATTATCTCATAGTATGTTGCAGTAACTCCACAACCAAACCATTGCGATTAAGCAATGAACTCCAGAACACTAATTCGCAATACTTACAAAGAATGGTACAATGTATTATTAGAACTGACAACATCAAATTGTATTATTGTAATAGCATAAAAGGGAAATGTATTAGTTGTATTGGAGGATTTTACAATTAATGAGTCTAGATGGAAAATGTATTTGAGTTATTTAGAGTGTTTTTATAACTAGTGTCTTGAAGGGAAAAGTATTGACTTTAACAGTGTATTGTATTAATAAGAGTCTTGATGGGAAACGCAGTGCCTGTATTAGAGTGTTTTATATGTAAGACTCTAGAAGTGTCAATGTATCAGCTTTATTAGAGTATTTCAGGTTAAGAGACTAGAAGGGAAGATATCAGCTTTATTAGAACTGCATAGTGAACCACTTGATAGCAATATGTTATGCTCCCTAAAGGTATGAGCTTGCTAACTGTATCTCTCAATACCTAACTCTCTGCCTATTCAACGCTTAATTGTCACCCCACTCCTTTCTACATAGTTACCTTGTTTTTTTTCACTACTTTTTCTCCTTAGTATTACAGTCCCAGACATTCATAAAACAGCCTGTGACCGCAAGGTCCTATCAGCGCTAAATCACGTTCCTTACAAAGAAAACTGAATTGGAACAGAAATAAGACAGCAACCTGAGATAACACAGGAATTCCCTGTATGTGTAAACACCCATCTTCTGTTGCTAAGCTCTTGATTTTGTATTAATACCTGTGGCTCTGCTACATTTTATAACAAGTTAATTTACACGAGCTAGCAATAAGTAACTCTGTTACCTTTTGCTACACCCAGAATGGCAGCTGTTTTGCACTATCATCGTTACAACTTGTAATAGGTTTCGCCCCCCCCCCCCTTACCACCCTCTTGACTAGCATTATTTTCTTTTTGCTTTAACAAAATAGCATTTTTGTAGACTAGAAAATAAAACGCAGACTAGAACATAGAAAAGTACTCTATAAGTGTACCTTAATTTCCTTACCTGCATACTGGTTCTCAGATTGTTTCTTGAGAACTGGGTTAGGTCTGCCCCGCTCCATTCACCCTATGGGCTCACTCCGCTCCCCTAACCTACCCCCATTTCCCACACACCCCTAGCAGTCCTACACTTATACTTCACTAACCACTCCCCCCTCCTTCTCTCATCCTATCAAAAACCTCTTCATCACCAGGCCACTCCCCTACCTCTTCCTATCCTAATTAGTTCTAATTAACTGTCTCTGCACAACCCTCTCACCTTTCCCAACCTATCTCTCTACTAACTGCATCCCAAATCTACCTCCGAGATAACCTCCACTAACTTCTTACTTACATTATTTAAACCCTGCTCAAACTATCTATAACACTCTCTCCTACTTTTTACTTCACCTACTCATACAAATTACTCTCAACTCATATCCATTTACTACCATGGCCCTAACACACAAAACTAATAGCACTAACTTACTACTCTTAACTACCACTATAGCCTCTCTTACCATACCTTACTCACTCACTTTCTTTGAAAATCTTTCTCTACCTGAACAAAACCACAACTTACAACAAACTTTACCATATTCTATCATTTACTCCCATAACCACAGTAACATAACCTGTATATCAAACTATATATGTCCAAAATATCACAGAGCAACCCATGTTACTTACTTACTTCACTACCAAAAAGAATGTTAACAATTTCTACAAGATCCTTAAATCTCTGCGATATCCACAATAACATCCCCTCCTAGATGGTGATATTCATCCAAACCCAGGCCCCAATACTAACTACACCAATAACCTTAACAATTTAACATTACCTATCATTCCTACATTATCTAAACCACCCAACTCCCTCCTGATAGCTCACCTCAACATTAGAAGTATTAATAATAAAATTTCCCACCTGCATGCACTCCTTGACGTGCACTCATTTGATATTCTATGTATTACAGAGACTTGGCTAAAACCATCCACTCTAGACCAGGAAATTATTCTCCCAGGCTATAATATCCTTAGATCTGACCGTAAAACCAAATAAGGTGGGGGTGCAGCCATTCTCTATAAATCTAATGTCCATATTTCACCCATTAATGTACTTCCATCATTAGACACCAAATCCGAAATCCTTACTACTAAACTCCAAATCAACAACTCCAAATCTATCTATCTAGTCTGCATGTACCTCCCCCCAGGAAACAATACCAATACTCTTGAAAACTTACTTAGTCACCTCTCTGCCCAACTACCCCAGGAGACCATTATACTAGGTAACTTTAACATCGACTGGTCCACCTGCAATTCCCCTAACCCTACAAACCACATAAATCTCTTTGGATTCTCACAATTAATAACCACTCCTACTAGAATCCACAAACCTAGCAGCAAGGAAATGACTCTTGACTGGATCCTTATTAATAGCCACCCTGAAATCTATACTGCAGGAACCCTTCCCAATGACATCAGCGACCATATGCTTACCTACATTATTAGACAAAAAGTCCATATCCCAACTACTCATAATCTCAAAACCTCCCGCTCAAACAAATTATTTAATCCTGCCAGCTTTCTGAATGAATTACAAGCATGTGACTGGTCACCACTGATCCATCTTGATCTTGATGAGGCTGTGACCTACTTTAACACTAACTTTCTTCATATCCTAAATCACCATGCACCTTATCGCTCTATGAGAATAAGAACCAAATCTGCCCCATGGCTCACAAAACAAACTAGGCAAAAGATGCTCCTCAGAAATAAAATCTGGGCTAAATGGAGAGCTACCAAATGTCCAGCAGATTACCTCCACTTTAAACAGCTAAGAAATGCTACCAAGAAGGATATTCTGAGAGGCAAAAAAGACTTTTACCTTCACCTCCAACAAAACAGTCAACAAACTCCACAAAAAATCTGATCAGGGATAAATAAACTTCTTCAACTAGGTCACTCTGCTACTCCTGCCCCAACAGGTTTCAACCATGATAACACCAACCAGATACCTGATGCCTTTAATAACTACTTTACAGAAGCCATTCAAACCCTAGCCAATTCTCTACCTCCTTTCACTTCTTCCCCACTAAATACCTCCAAGACTTCATGTCCTACCTTTCATATACAACCTGTACCAACATTTCTCATCTGCAAGCTACTTCAAAAACTGAAACCTTGCACCCCTTCTGCTGACCGTCTCCCACCCGAATACCTACATATTGCTGCAAAAGCCATAGACTATCCCATCTCTATCCTTATTAACAGAACTATCACAGAAGGCAAAATCCCTACCATATGGAAAGTATCCCACATTATCTCACTACATAAAGGTGGATCTTCTATTGAGCTTTCAAACTTTCTGCCTATTGCCCTACTCTCCCCATTAGCTAAGATAATGGAAAAGTGTATTCACAAACAACTACTTAACCACCTGCTACAAAATAACCTACCAGCAAACTGCCAACATGGCTTCAGACCATTCCATAGCACTATGACTGCCCTCTTATTCTTCTCCGACTCTATAAATAAAAATCGTAACAACAACTTTTTTTCCTCTGCACTATTTATTGACCTTTCAAAAGCCTTTGATATGGTTAACCATATATTACTTCTAGACAAATTAAAGGCCCATTCTCTGGATTCTCAAGCATTACAATGGTTTAGATCTTATCTGGAAAATAGACAGCAAGCAATACTTTGGGATAACAATCTGTGTTCATTACTTCCAGTAAATATTGGAGTACCCCAAGGCTCTATCTTAGGTCCCCTTCCTTTTTCCTTATTTATTAACAATCTACACATGAATATACCTCAAACCACCTGCATTCAATATGCAGATGACTCCACCTTAATCTGTACAGCTAAGAATATAGCCTCTCTCCAGTCCCTCACCCAAACTGTTTTTCATAATGTTGAAAATTGGTTTATGCAACACTGCCTCCTCCTAAATCCAAAAAAAACAAAGCTACTGCTTTTTACCCCAACTCATAAATCACCCAATCCATTCTTCTCTCTAACCTCTAACAATGGTACCAACATAACCCCGGATACTACAACCCAACTACTAGGTGTAACAATTGATAATCGTCTCAACTTCGATGCGCATATCAACTCCACCATAAAGTCTGTTAACAAAAAACTTGGTACCCTCTATAGAATAAAAATATTCCTTACTTCTTATGCCAGGAAAACAATTGCCCAGACCCAACTCATTTCTACCATTTTCTATGCCTCTGCTATATATACTAACCTATCCAAAAACAACCTCACCAAACTTTCCACCTGTTATAATAGCATAGCTAGATTCATTACATGCTCCCCCTTTAAGATTCACCACTGCCTCAACCTCAAACAACTTGAATGGCTAGAACTGCAGAACCATATACTCTGTCAACAGTTACTTATCACTGAAAAGATCCTTTACCACCCCAACAACACCCCAATCCTTACTAATCTGATTACACCATATAAAAATCTAACTTCCCTACGTTCTGCTAACAAACTCTTAGTGTCCTCGATTAAATCTAACAACAAAGCTGGTGACTCACTTTTCTCAAATGCAGCAGGTAAGAACTGGAATCAGCTTCCTTCTGAATTATCTATCCTTGATTCTACTCCTTTATTCAAAAAACATCTTAAAGAACATCTTAAAACTCATTGGCTCTGTCCATGTGCTAACCCAGACTATTATCTTCTTCCCCTTCCTGCTTTTTCTACTCTCAGTATTCTACTACCTTTTCCTCCAAATCCACTTACTACTCTTTTCTTCCTAGTAACAGCATATCACATAATGGTGGTTCTCCCTTATTTGGGTTCTACTCATACTTACTATTGTATTTAGCATAACCTGTTAGCTTAATTTTCTTTTGTATAATTTTTTATGGTTCTTCTTTTGACCAATACAGCTTCTGTATTATGATTTTACTTGTCTTTATATATATTGTTAACTTTGTCGGCTGCCTTTGTATTGAGATTTTACTTATCTTTTTTATATTGTTAACTTTCTCACTGTTCTTGCTTGGAGCTTTTCTCCCTGGGCATCTACTGAAAATGGACATAAATCCAGTTAGACTAGCCTGGTCAACAAATGTAAAATAAATAAAATAAATAAATAATAAAATTGTTTCAAACATAAATCTACATTCCCTACAACATCTACAAGCACTCATTTTCCCCATCGTAATCCTGCCCCCCTTATTTTGATTCCTTTCAAAAAGGGTCTTCATATTATTACCCCTTCTATACACTATCCTAGGGCTAGGGCCTAACTTTTCAATTAGACCAAAAGCCCCAAACACTCCATTCCAGTTCTTCTCTAGTATTCTACTAATTTCTGTGGAGTGTTCATCAAATGTTAAGATGCAACTGAATGAACCCACAGATGCATCTGATCCACCTAATGTCACATTTGGGTTTTTAAGCAAGGGAGGATACATATCCATCCTTCTTTCCATCACATATCCTTCCTGTCCTTCAATTAATACCTTAGGGTATCCCCTAGCCAATAACATCTCTTTCAAAATGTTGATTTCTTCCACAAATTTATTATGTTCGCTAGTTAATCTGGATACCCTAATCATTTGCCCTTTAATAAGGTTTCTCTTTTGCCAAAAAGGATGTTCACTATGAAAATGTAACAAACTATTTGAGTAAGTAGGTTTGCTGTAAATTGATGATTCATAACTCTTACTACTCAAATCCTTATATAAATGCACATCAGTTTTAATAATTGGCTTTATTTCTGGTGTCATTCTAAGGGGATCCAATGTCTGTCTGCCTGGAATGACATGCTTGACAAGCCACGCTGCTTCGCAAGGGATGGCTTGCACCTGTCACCCCTGGGTTTCCGGATATTGGCAAAGGCTCTTGCCACCCCCATAGTGCCTTTTTTAGACAAGGCTCAAATTCTAAACCCACCGCCCTAGAAAACAATAATGGAAAAAAAATAAGGGTAATGCTGCTCAATGCCAGAAGTCTAAATCTCAAGATGCACGCCTCAAGCCCTCCTCAGTATGGAGAACATCGATGTCTGTGCTGTGACTGAAACCTGGTTCAAGGCTCCTGAGAGCACCCCAGCACTATCAGGTTTTACCTCATATCATGCGTTCCGGCCCCAAAACTCGGACCGTACCACAAAAGGAGGGGGTGTATCCATATTCATCAACGATACCCACACCTCCAGGCTGGTGGCAACTCACGAAGCATCAGAGACCATTCAGGTGCAATTAACCATAGGCAAAACTGCTCTACAGTTTGTAGCATGTTACAGGCCACCCTCTCAAACTCAGGAACCCCACACAGCCTTCCTGAAGACACTGGAGAGTATAAATGTCTCTCCAAAGACCATCATATTGGGTGACTTCAACTACCCAAACATAGACTGGGAACATTACTCAAGCCACAATACCCTAGCCCAAAGGTTTCTGGAGTTCATAAACTCAAATGCTATGGAACAACTTGTCACCATTTCCACAAGAGGTGAAAATATACTAGACCTGATCATCACAAACATGGGGACAAAATGCTCCACACTGGAAGTATATCCCTCATTGGTGAGATCAGACCATAAACTAATCTCACTGGAGATCCACATCCCACCCCCACCCCCAACAAAAAAGACCACAGTGAAGAACTTCTCAAAAGCCAACTTCACACTTAAGACTGGTGTGGTATCCTTCAAGGCCCCTGAGCCATTGGAAACCACAACCCACGCTGCTGAATCCCTTACAAATGCTTTCACGAGCACCTCCAGGATTGCATGGATCAAGCAATCCCAAATAAAATCAAGACCCTTTCCACCAAAGGCAAGCCCGATCTGGTGGACCCCAGCCATAAACAAACTTTACAACAAGAGGAGAAAGCTACTACAAGATAGAGCAAAATCCCTAAAAGGGAAGACATCTCTGATCAATACTAGTAAAAAACTACGATCACTCATAAAATCATCCAAGGCCAACTTTGAGAGAAAAATCGCCAAGGACTCAAAAGACAATCATAAGGCCTTCTTTAGCTATGTTAGAAATCTGGGTGGAAACTCCCAGATATGCTCAGAATTAGTTCAAAATGATACAAGAATCACTGAACCCACAGACATTGCAAACATACTGGCAGACAGGTTCAGTGAAAATTTCTCCCCCCCCCCCCCAAAAGGAGAAATATCTATCCCAGCAGAGTGTAGCCTCCCAATCATCTCAAATGCCCAGGTGAGAGCTGCTCTCTCTAAAGCTAAAAACACAGCATCAATGGGACCGGATGGTGTCCCTGGCTGTGTGCTACACGAACTCAATGAGGAAGTAAACCCACACATAAGGCTGCTGTTTAATCTTAGCCTTACCACAGGATACGTACCCAAAGAGTGGCGTACGGCAACTGTGGTCCCACTCCACAAAGGCGGTGCTTCTACGGACCCTGGTAATTACTGCCCCATAAGCTTAACAAGCCTGGTCTGCAAAGCTATGGAGAGGATCATAATGGAACTCATAAATAAAGACATAGGGGACCTACAGACATTGGATCCTACCCAGTTCGGCTTTGTCAAGGGCAGATCATGCCTCTTGAACTTGGTCGCCTTTTTTGAAACAGTCACCAAGCCTATTGATAAGGGTAAGGCAGTTCACACAGCCTACCTTGACCTTGCAAAAGCTTTCGACACAATACCCCACTCGGGTATCATAGAAAAGCTCACCAGCTTAAATGTAAACCCATATGTCACAAGATGGCTTGCAAACTGGCTCAAGGACAGAACCCACAGGGTTAGAGTTGCTGGTGCCATGTCAGACTCCAAGCCGGTCACAAGCAGTGTCCCACAGGGCTCAGTCCTGGGCCCCCTCTTGTTCGGCATCTACTTTTCAGAAGTGCAGGCAAACATAGGAGGATTGTGGCTGGCAAAGTTTGCAGATGACTGCAAACTGCGCCATAGTTGAAAATCCATCAGACACAGATATCCTTCAGAGAGGTCTCATAGAAACGGATAACTGGTGCCAGAGCCATGGCCTTAAGCTAAACGCCAAAAATGTATAGTCATACCCTTTGGTAAAACAAGGTAACCCTAAGTTACCACATAGGTGGCAATCCATTAAGCACAGAAGAGGTTATCAGGGACCTGGGGACCCAAGTTGACAGTAACCTTTTTTTGACACTCACATTGCCAAAGTGGTTAGGAGGACCTTCTACATTGCCCACCTGATTATGAAGGGATTCACATCCAGATCAATGGAGGTCATTGTTCCCCTGTACTCTTCACTTATCAGACCAATGATTGAGTACAATGCCCCATTCGGAATGTATCTTACCCGACACCTGCAGCAATTAGAAAGACCCCAAAAGTTCCTCACCAAAAGGATAAAGGGGCTCAAAAATATGCCATATGCTGCCCGACTGAAGAAACTCCAGCTCTATTCAGTCGCATACCGCCTGCTCAGAGGTGACCTGTGCCTGACATACAAGGCCATGTCCAACCCGGAATTAATGGACATGCTCCACCTCAAAAAAACCAAATCCACCAGAGCCACAAGAGCAAGAGACTTAAACCTCAACACGGATATAAATAGGATGTGCTGGAGGGACAAATTCATCACCCAGAGACTCCCTATGCTGTGGAACAGAATCCCGGTCCATGTGAGACAGAGCACCTCGCTGGTTCTGTTCAAGAGGAATCTTGACCAGTGGATGGGAGATCGTAGGTTTACCCCGGGGATCATCTCTGTATCACTGCTGGACAGAGGCACGGCAAACTAATGGGTATAATATTCTTCAACCTAAGGGGTGGTGAAAGCCAAACAACTCTGGCTAGGCTTATAAATGCCCTAGGGCAGATAGCCTAGTATGAACCTATGAACCTATGAACCTATGAATCCAAATAATTGACCATTTCCTTATCTTTAGTACTTGTAAAAGTTAAGAAATTCATAGTACTGTTGATATATTCAAGAAACACATCTGCCTCATCCTCTCCCCCTGTCCACAATATCAGGATGTCATTCAAAAATCTATAATACCTATAGATTTTATCTTTAAATCTTGATTCCAAGTCAAATTTTGTCTCCCAATACCATAAAACTCCATTAGCAAAGACTGATTACACCATATAAAAATCTAACTTCCCTACGTTCTGCTAACAAACTCTTAGTGTCCTCGATTAAATCTAAAAACAAAGCTGGTGACTCACTTTTCTCAAATGCAGCAGGTAAGAACTGGAATCAGCTTCCTTCTGAATTATCTATCCTTGATTCTACTCCTTTATTCAAAAAACATCTTAAAGAACATCTTAAAACTCATTGGCTCTGTCCATGTGCTAACCCAGACTATTATCTTCTTCCCCTTCCTGCTTTTTCTACTCTCTGTATTCTACTACCTTTTCCTCCAAATCCACTTACTACTCTTTTCTTCTTAGTAAGAGCATATCACATAATGGTTCTTCTCCCTTATTTGGGTTGTACTCATACTTACTATTGTATTTAGCATAATTTGTTAGCTTAATTTTCTTTTGTATAATTTTTTATGGTTCTTCTTTTGACCAATACAGTTTCTGTATTATGATTTTACTTGTCTTTATATATATTGTTAACTTTGTCGGCTGCCTTTGTATTGAGATTTTACTTATCTTTTTTATATTGTTAAATTTCTCACTGTTCTTGCTTGGAGCTTTTCTCCCTGGGCCTCTACTGAAAATGGACATATATCCAGTTAGACTAGCCTGGTCAACAAATGTAAAATAAATAAAATAAATAAATAATAAAATTGTTTCAAACATAAATCTACATTCCCTACAACATCTACAAGCACTCATTTTCCCCATCGTAATCCTGCCCCCCTTATTTTGATTCCTTTCAAAAAGGGTCTTCATATTATTACCCCTTCTATACACTATGCTAGGGCTAGGGCCTAACTTTTCAATTAGACCAAAAGCCCCAAACACTCCATTCCAGTTCTTCTCTAGTATTCTACTAATTTTTGTGGAGTGTTCATCAAATGTTAAGATGCAACTGAATGAACCCACAGATGCATCTGATCCACCTAATGTCACATTTGGGTTTTTAAGCAAGGGAGGATACATATCCATCCTTCCTTCCATCACATATCTTTCCTGTCCTTTAATTAATACCTTAGGGTATCCCTTGGCCAATAACATCTCTTTCAAAATGTTGATTTCCTCCACAAATTTATTATGTTTGCTAGTTAATCTGGATACCCTAATCATTTGCCCTTTAATAAGGTTTCTCTTTTGCTAAAAAGGATGTTCACTATGAAAATGTAACAAACTATTTGAGTAAGTAGGTTTGCTGTAAATTGATGATTCATAACTCTTACTACTCTAATCCTTATATAAATGCACATCCAAATAATTGACCATTTCCTTATCTTTAGTACTTGTAAAAGTTAAGAAATTTGTAGTACTGTTGATATATTCAAGAAACTCATCTGCCTCATCCTCTCCCCCTGTCCACAATATCAGGATGCCATTCAAAAATCTATAATACCTATAGATTTTATCTTTAAATCTTGATTCCAAGACAAATTTTGTCTCCCAATACCATAAAACTACATTAGCAAAGACTGGGACTGCTATTGCTCCCGTTGCTACTCCCTGAGTCTTTTTAAAATACTCACCCTAAAACTAAACTAAATTATTACCCAACACCAGTTCCATAAGGGTTGACAGCACAAAAATTGAGTCAGTAGAAAATCTAGTACCCTTCCTAAGCTCCTTTTGGAACATTTCCAAGCTTTCCCCATGGGGGATACTTATAAGTCCTTCACATCAATACTTAAAAAAAACACTCCTTCCTCAAAATCCACCTCTGCTACACTCCTCAGTAAGTGCCATGAGTCCTTCAACACATGGTCTTTCCCCTCAAAATTTCAATTGAAAATCCACCATTTTGGCTAGAGGCTCCATTTTACTTCCTCTCTCTGCCACTGTAGGTCTCATTGGTGGATCAATAACAGATTTGTGGATTTTTGGTATCCCAAAAAAAGAAGCAACCTTTGGGTGCTCCACTTTCAACAATTTTATTTCATCTGTAAAGCTATATTCCAGGAAAAGTTCTTCCAATATAAAATCCAACATTCTATTAAAAATGTTAATTTTGTTTATAGAAGCTGGAATGAAGAATTCACTATTATTTAAATGCTTCAACATTCTACTAGTATAGTCATATTGGTCCATTATAACGACCCCCCCCTTTATCGGGTTTCATCACCCTAATATTGTAATTTTTCATTAGTTCCCTCAACACACGGTCCTCTTCTTTAGTAAGGTTGTCACACCTATGTTTTCTTTGCTTACTATACAAATTCCTAATTTCCATTTCCATAAGCTTTTGAAAAATAGCCACCGCTGGTAACAAAGGGAGGTTATATTTATTCTTCCTATACAGTGATCCGTTAGCATTTGTATTGTTATCTTCTTCTTCACTTTTTTCACCCTTCTCTAATAATATTTTTAAGTTAATTAATCTCGAAAACAACTTAATGTCTAAAATAGTATCTGCTCCATAGTTCTGACCTTTTGGGACAAATGTAAACCCTTTTGATAACAATTCCCCATGATGCACTTCCAGCACTTCATTGGTGTAATTGTATATCTTCAACCCCTTATATTCACTCACTATTACTTTAGTTTCTTCCAACTCAAGAATATCTGCTGTCAATTCAGGTTGACCTACCTTGCCCATCATAGGAGTATTAATATCACTCAGTGTACCTCCTATTCTTGCAGAACAAAGCAATACATTGGTATTAGGCTTTTGACCCTTATTACCCTTATACACCATTTTTTGTACATTAACAGTGTTTACATCATCTTCCTCTGCAAAACAAAAATCAAACCCCTCATCTCCAACATTTGCATCCAGCATTGATCTATTTAAATCACATACATCAATACAAAAGTCAACACAAATATCTTTTTGTGTCCCCATCACATTATTACCTACATTAGTGTCATTTATAAAGGATTTTGGGACAGACAGGTCATCGTGTATGTTACCACATACTTCACTAACCGTGTCAGCATTGTATTCAACATTAATACAACTTTCAACCCCATCAACCCCTGCAACTGTTGCATTCATCGGCCTATTACCAGCACACATATATGCATTGACCCCATATGTTCCAACCTCATATAATTCACATGCATCAATACAAAGATCAACATCAATATCTGTTTGCATCTCAATCACATTATTACTTGAATTAGTGACATTTTTACAAGATTTTGGGATAAACAGTTCATCATGCATATTACCAAATACTGCACTATCCGTACCAGTATTGTGCTCAATATCAATGCAGCTTTCAACCCCATCAGTCCCTTGGACCGTTGCATTCAACGGCCTATTAATAGCAGACAAATATGTGTTGACCCCAAGTGTATCATCCACAAATACTTCTTTGCTGGACTTCAAGACTTCAATATCAGCTTTTTGGACCTTATGGAGATTGCCATTTAAAAAGCATTTGTTGCCTTCCAAAATGCAATCCTTCACATCATTGTTACATTCAACATAGTCATTTAATACCAAACAGTCATTTAGTAGATCTTTCACCCCTGCAAAGTTAGTGCTAAAACATTTGACACCAGATGTTTGTTTTATAACACCATATTCAACACTCTTAATTTTACTTTTTTCATGCAGCACATTTAACGTTGGTGGTATCGCAGGGGTCCCCCTTGCCATCTGCCCCAACCCCCTTGCTGTGCATGATACCCCCCTCAGTTCTGGCCCTTGTTTTTTGGTGTCCATTGGCCATTTCTTTTTTTTTTAGCCTTGCTGACCACCTTGGCAATTCCTGAAAATCTTGCCCACTATTATTAGTATTAGAATCTCTAAAAACTTCTCCATCATTCCCCTCATCATCAAAGGGTAATTGAATGTCCTGCTCTTCCACCTCTGCAAATGACACTCTCGGTTGGGAAATGTTCCTAGGAAGGGGGCATGCTTTTTTATTCTTATATTCCTCTTCGTCTCTTTTTGGCTTCTTACTTTTCCTTACCTTGATGGCTTTCTCATGTTGTTCCACCCTTCTGAACTTACCTCGATATAAACCTTCATTACTAGTGAACACCTCATGTTCAGTAATCCATTTTTGCAGATGCACAATCTCCTCTTTGAGTACTGCTAGCTGCTGTTGGTTGTCCCAGATTAACAGTCGCATATATTCCATTTCCATATGGTCGAATAACTCCAATAACTTCTGGTGTAACACTGACCCATTTGCTAGGTTATTGGGAAAGTTTCACATCCTTAGACGTTTTGGTACATGCTGCACCCTTATGCAGTCTTCAAAAAATGTGTTGTCCAATTGTAAGCCCCTGTATTTCTTCAATGCCTTCTGCAAACGATACATTTTCTGCCTTTTTGTCCCAAAAGGTCAAAACTATGGAGTGGATACTATTTTAGACATTAAGTTGTTTTCGAGATTAATTAACTTAAAAATATTATTAGAGAAGGGTGAACAAAGTGAAGAAGAAGATAACAATAAAAATGCTAAAGGATCACTGTATAGGAAGAATAAATATAACCCCCCTTTGTTACCAGCGGTGGCTATTTTTGAAAAGCTGTGTATGACAACCTTACTAAAGAAGAGGACCGTGTGTTGAGGGAACTAATGAAAAATTACAATATTAGGGTGATGAAACCCGATAAAGGGGGTGGGGTCATTATAATGGACCAATATGACTATACTAGTAGAATTTTGAAGCATTTAAATAATAGTGAATTCTTCATTCCAGCTTCTATGAACAAAATTAATATTTGTAATAGAAGGTTGGATTTTATATTGGAAGACCTTTTCCTGGAATATAGCTTTACAGATGAGGAAATAAAATTTTTGAAAGTGGAGCACCCAAAGGTTGCTTCTTTTTTTGGGATACCAAAAATCCACAAATCTGTTATTGATCCACCAATGAGACCTATAGTGGCAGGGAGAGGAAGTAAAATGGAGCCTCTAGCCAAAATGGTGGATTTTCATTTGAAAAAAAAATTTGAGGGGAAAGACCATGTGTTGAAGGACTCATGGCACTTATTGAGGAGTCTAGCAGAGGTAGATTTTGAGGAAGGAGTGATTTTTTAAGTATTGATGTGAAGGACTTATATCTAATTATCCCCCATGAGGAAGGCTTGGAAATGTTCCATAAAGCTCTTAGGAAGGGTACTAGATTTTCTAGTGACTCAGTTTTTGTGCTGTCAACCCTTATGGAACTAGTGTTGGGTAATAATTTTGTCTGGTTTTAGGGTGAGTATTTTAAACAGACTCAGGGAGTAGCAACGGGAGCAATAGCAGCCCCAGTCTTTGCTAATGGAGTTTTATGGTATTGGGAGACAAAATTTGTCCTGGAATCAAGATTTAAAGATAAAATCTATAGGTATTATAGATTTTTGAATGGCATCCTGATATTGTGGACGGGGGGGGGAGAGGATGAGGCAGATGGGTTTCTTGAATATATCAACAGTACTACGAATTTCTTAACTTTTACAAGTACTAAAGATAAGGAAATGGTCAATTATTTGGATGTGCATTTATATAAGGATTAGAGTAGTAAGAGTTATGAATCATCAATTTACAGCAAACCTACTTAGTCAAATAGTTTGTTACATTTTAATAGCGAACATCCTTTTTGGCAAAAGAGAAACCTTATTAAAGGGCAAATGATTAGGGTATCCAGATTAACTAGCGAACATAATAAATTTGTGGAAGAAATCAACATTTTGAAAGAGATGTTACTGGCTAAGGGATACCCTAAGGTATTAATTGAAGGACATGAAGGATATGTGATGGAAAGAAGGATGGATATGTATCCTCCCTTGCTTAAAAATCCAAATGTGACATTAGGTGGATCAGATGCATCTGTGGGTTTATTCAGTTGCATCTTAACATTTGATGAACACGCCTCAGAAATTAGTAGAATACTAGAGAAGAACTGGAATGGCGTGTTTGGGGCTTTTGGTCTAATTGAAAAGTTAGGCCCTAGCCCAAGAATAGTGTATAGAAGGGGTAATAAAATGAAGATCCTTTTTGGAAGGAATCAAAATAAAGGGGACAGGATTATGATGGGGAAAATGAGTGCTTGTGGATGTTGTAGGGAATGTAGATTTATGTTTGAAACAAGAAACTTGATTATTGAAGGATACGATAGGGTCAGTATTAATTGTAACTACAATTGTAAAATGAAGGGAGTTGTTTATTTAACCCTATGTCAATCTTGCAGGGCTTACTGCATTGGTAAAACTGAAAATGAGTTGAGGAAGAGAGTTTATCAACACAATTATGCTATTAAAAAACAGGACAACACGAATGCATTGTACAAACATAGTGTTGTATGTAGGGATTTTAAGAAATTTAGGTTTTGTGTGTTGGAGAAGGTCAGAGAACAAGAAAGACGAGTTCATTGGTCTAATTTTTTGGAATACAGGAAGACCTTTTGGCAAGTGTTACTGAATGCAACCATGAAACCAGGTTTAAACAATAGAATATCTATTAACAGTGTGCTCATCATGAGAGTAGAAAAAAATATAAATATGATGAGTTTAATTTATAAATAAGTATGGTAAGGGGTAGGCCTCTTGTTTGTTTATGAAGTTCAACAATAGTATTTTAATTATATAGGAGTAGTAGAGATCATTAGTTAATAATGGAGTTTTAACAAACTAAATTAATAAATAAATAGATTAATAGGTATAGTAGCGGGATTTGCACATTTTAGTACATGTAATGCAGGTTTGAAGTTCCAAGTAGAAGGTCTTTTTGTTATAATTATGTGTATAAATGTTTTTATTAAGTGACATAGTAATGATTTTATTCTTGTGATTTTTAAAAAAAAATGGTGGTAGACCACATGGCAAGTGTTATAAAAGTATTTAAATAAGGGGATATGATGTTTTATTTTGTATCTGATGAAGTTCTGTTTTGGATGTAATGAAATAAAGGAATGAAAGCGCTCATACAGGCTTTCTTGTAACTGATGGAACACATTTGTCTGGCTACCTTACTTAAGAAGTACTCCTAGTGCTTTATTTGTTTTATTATTGGACTTATTTCCTTGTGTTTTTTGTTTGTAGATATAATTTTCACTTTTTTTAAATATGTCAATAACCAAGTAAGATAGACATAAATCCTTAGCCTCACATGAAAGCTCTCGGCTAGATGAATAAAATGGTGCTGACAGTATGCATGTAACATGAATGGCTGTTGAGATATTGTAAGTTGTTTACAAAATATTACAAATGTAATGGCTACTGTGTTTACTGTGACTTATAAAATTTGGTTTAAGACCTAGAACTTGAAGAATATTTATTCTTCTTTCATAACCCTCATTGGTTCCAGAAATATGGACACTTGTTTAAAATGTGGCAGCATAATTTGATTCTGTCAAAAGGCTTAGGCTCCATCCTTTGGAAGTTACAGTGCGAACTTCCTCAGCTGGATTGGAGTGATTGAGTTAAGCTAAGTAGAGATACTATTATTCTAAAGGACTTTGAAACACTGTCCTGGTGCATTATGCACACTGGTGTAACCAAACATTAATCAGAATGCAGTGCATAAGCAGATCTAACAAAACAGAACAAACAAATGAAATGTATTATGTACACAGGTCTTACTCATTTATCATGCACCAGGCAAAAACCATTCCATGATTAGATTATAAAGACAGGGAAAATAAAGTACTTATCAGAAAGCAAAGCTTCTCTTTGAAAATCTAGCAGTATAAGAGCTTTTCTTATATAGATATAATCACACAGACCAAAAATGTAATTGCTACATCTTTGTATCAAATGGAATCATGAATAAATAGTATATTTATATTCATCAGTCCAGCACAGTAACATATATTCAGTTCAGTTTCATATTTTTTCAGCTTGTCATTTTATTTGGCAACAAACACATGAAGTATTCTGCAATAGCCCTTCTTCTGAATCTTCAACAATTTCTGATGAAGGCCTAGATGAAATGACAGCACTGCACATATTCTATTGTTTTGTTGCTGAATAACACCGGAAAAGTTTTAAAAAACAAGATGAAGGGTTTAATTTCCTGATGTATTTCATCTTGTAGATAAATGTTTCCCTACTTTGTACAGTTATTTAACAATTCCGAGAAAGTGGTCTGTCAACAAGCCAATCCCAGATATTTCAAAAAATCACTGGGTATATCCATTAATAATACTATTGTTCCTGAAACCATAACAGTTATATGCTTTTAATCTTCATTTCCTGCTAATACCAATTTAGACAGGCAGCTAAATAGAGCTCAGTAGGTACAATGACCCAGTTCCCGTGATGGCCTATGGAGCTTGCAGTAGAACATCATATTTCAAAACACATTCTGCAAAAAAGTGGGGATGGGTAATGCTAAATAAAGCTAATGACAACTATTAAGTTCATGAATATAACTCAAAAGATTGTTACCTAAGTTACACTGTCTAACAACTCACAGCCTGATGTAAACCTGTAATTCATATATAAATATTCAGAAACATTTACATTTTGCAATGCAACACTGTAGTGAAAATGATCAAAGATGTCATAGGATGAAGTGGTGAGATGCTGCTTAGTGATGTACAGTATAATGACTAGCACTGGGCTGACAATCTATGAAAAGACTGTATAGTAAATTAGTGAGGCAGACAGGATGTGAACAGTCACATGACCAACCAGACCCAAATAGTAATATGGTGTGCCCAAGACTATGTGCATTCACTTGAACAACAAAGTAATTCACTCTGGCAAATTAGGAACTGGAAACAGATCGCAGAGTGCCAGCATTGCAAAATGCCAATGCAGTTAAGTAAATGGAGAAAAAAGGCAAAGATAATAAAAGCAGAAATGGGGGGGGGGGGGCAAATAACAAGTAGAGCATATTCAAGGATAAACTTAAGGAAAATAGATGGAGAATGGAAGAGCATTTATGAGATTGGCGACCATTTTGTATTTGTAATAAAAAGGGTAAAGAAATAACTTTTTAGAAAGGAAAGGAAAGAAGAAGCAGGAAGGCAGCAGCAGACAAACAAATATAAAATGCAGAGATAAACAATGGCAGTATGAACAGAAAAGAAAGGACAGCAATGTGACATACAAAGAGAGGATAACTAGTGATGGGGAGGTCTGAACTACAAACAGGGTAGGAAATGATAGATAAAGGAGGGAAACACCAGGATGGTGGACATGCCAGAGCACATGGAGCCCCTCTGACTCGCACAGGCAGGAACCCACCTACACATATCAGTCAAACCCTTAACAGATGTTATAGGCAGGTTGTGCATCTTGTGACTTGATGGTTGGGTCAACAAGTCACACAACTCCATCAGTTGCACCCAGAGACACTTTATGATCCCAATGTGGAAATCCAATTTTCAGCACACCTCAGATGCCACACTTTATGCTTGGTAATTGGGGGAAAACCCTCTAGGTCATTATCAGTTTAGCTGCCAGAGCCAGCCAAGTCACCTTCAGAAGGTTGACCTTCATCTTTCTGCTGAATGACAGGTTTTGTGGACACTGGTGACCCATCAACAAGTATGTCACCTGGCAGAGACCTATGTCTCCACTGCCACACCATATCCTACACTATAGCTGGACCTGTCAAATGATGAAAAAAAAATCAGAAAAAAATTATAAAAATAACAGAATAGTGCTCATATCTGTTGTGAAAAAAATTGCAATTTTACCATATTGCTATGGACACAGTATATGTACCCCATTGAATTTGCAGTTCCTCAGATATCCCAAAATAGTTTTGCTTGCTATATTTTATCTTGTCTGCCAGTGTAAAAGAAAGTAAGGACAACTCAGTACACTGTGATGTGTCAAAATGTGAAAATAAGACAAGGAAAGGAGGGCAGCAAACAATGTGGTAGATAGCTCCCTCTTCAAAAAAAAGTGTTTTTTTTGTGTGTGTGTGTGTGTGTGTGTGTGTGTGTGTGTGTGTGTGTGTGTATACACTTTTAAAAGATTGGTACATTCTACCAAATCTCTGCCTTCCACTGGTGGATCATGTTTAAAAGTCACCTTCTCAGGTCACTATAGTGATGCCTCTATTGCTGTAATGAGCCATCATAATGGCTCAGCAGGTGCTCATGATAGTTCTTGCTCAGAAGACACAAAAGAACCTTACTTTCCTTTCCCTTCTGCAACATGCAAGAGCCCTGCACTGAAGAGGCATTTATCACACAATATGTGTTTATATTAACTGAAAAGGTAGCCCTGTGCACACAAACACACATTTTTGACATCACATGATTGACATTGGTGGAAGAAATGGTGCTCTGGTAAAAGTACTCCCAGCTCAGAGTTGTAGTGCTACAGTCTTCACTGTCTCCATGCCTGAGCTGGAGTGCACATGCTCAATTATCCAATGGATGGACAAAGCTAGCCAACCTATGTTGTGAACACTGGCTCTAGGTGATGGCCTTTCTTGGAGTGACATTCTGACTCCATGTAAAAAATTGGGAAAAAGGAAGATGATGCCAATGCCAATGGTACGAATGAGCTTGCTAAGGGTTTAGGTTCCTGGAGAGCAAGATATTTCCCTGCAATACATTTGGTTGTGGACACATGTCTGGACTGATATTCAGCTGCAGGGACACATAGCTGTTACAAATTCCCTTTGGGAATGCCCCCAGCTTCAATAGCCAAATGCACAGGAGAAAAATAATATCTGTGGCCCCCAAGACATTAAAAGACAGCAGGTAGTGGAATCACTATGGAATACTGAAATTCCACAATCCCAAGACTCTGAATCCCGAGGACCAGAATCTCGAGATTATAGAATCTCGAAACTTAAAAAAAAAAAAAAAAAAAAAAAAAAAGTAAAACATACAACAAATTATTCTAAAGTGTATGCAGGTGGGCAATTCCCCCTGTACCCCCCACACCCCTGCAACTTAAATATACCAACTCCGAGATCACACTACAGTGGAATAAATGGCAATGTTCCCATTCTGTACTGTACGGCAATACCCATTCACTACATTCGAGATTCTGCAATCTCAAGATTCTGGTCCTTGGGATTCAGAATTTTGGTATTCCGTAGTGATCCCCGGTAGTATGGCAGGCATCAGCAACAGGCTGCCCAGTTGGCTTGTCAGTGGCAGCAAAAATGCAGTGCACAATGGACAGTGCCTTTATTATTAGTATTTGTGCATGTGTGGACCATTATCTCCTTCACAGTGTCTAGGAAACAGTAACTAAAACACATACTAGAGCATAGGTATGACTACAGTAGCAAGCAGGATTTCTTTCATGCTATAGCACACTTTTGCATGTTGTGCTTTCATATCCATATACTGTATACCAAACATATCAACTTCACTTCCTTGCCCACATGATCTTTTGCTGAAACTATGGGCATAGAGTTATGTTTTTCTTGCCCACAGGAAATTTTAAACAGCCTTCGGTTTTTGCAGCTGAAAGTAAATTCAGCTGTGTGTTCCAGCCAAATGTACCACAGGGAAATATCTTGTCATCTAGGAGCCTGAATCCACTTCATAATGCTGCCTGAGTGTGATAATTTATTTATTTATTTAGTGATATTTGTTGAATGGGAAAGTCCGCTGGGTCAAAAACCCATTTTCAGCGGAGGCCTGGGAAGAAAAGCTCCAGTAACATGTACAATATAAAACATTATTGCCATGCAATATAAATTACATAGTAGATAGTAATTAATTAGGCAGAAACTGACATTATAGTTAGTTGCAGTCAAACGTTATAGCTGGAGATAAAATTATTCAGTCTATCTGAAAAGTAGGTAAGTTCAGGGAAAAAAATGCTTTCATTTGACAGTAGGCACTTCAAAAATACGTAGTAGGAAAAGTTACTAAGGGAAATGAAAGTTAGAGTTTGACACTGCTATTGCCAGGGCTTATAAAGAAGATTCTAGGAAGGAAGCAAGATGTAGGTTTATAGTAAGAAGGACAAAAAAATAGATTGGATAGCTAACTACTTCAAGGTGGCTTAGTCATATGTATAACAACACACCTCGCACCTTTGCACGGCCAAACCAAAGTACGAAAAACACACCAAAGGGCAGCAAATACAGTTCCAAGTTATTTATTTGTTGAAAAGAAGGTGCTAAAAAATGCACCAAGATTCATTCAGTAGTCCTCAGACTAGTTTCGGCACAAGCCTTCTTCAGTGAGGTAACAAATTTTGTTAAAGCAATTCACCGGTGAATCAAAAGTGCTTTTAAATACACCCATAGCCAATAGAGATAAGGTATCTTCCATATCATTACATGATACATGAATATGTAAAAGGCTGCCATGGTCTTTAACAACAGGAAATCAAATAGAGGCAATATATTCATGATATAAGATATAAGGTAAAGTCATCCCACATAAAATATATAATAAATATATTCACATGAACATATTGTATAATAATACAAAATATGACCTAGCAACAAAACAAGAGTCCAAGGACCCTGGTTGGTATGACACTATAGTAAATAGAGTAAACATGACATTTGAGGGTTCAATAATATATGACTAATAAACTAGAAGCAGGCAACACATATAAATATGAAAAATGCATATGTACATCTTCAAAAAAATGATTCCTGATAACGAAATCCATAATATATACACCAATATGGTATGTCCACCTAACCAAACAATATATAGTCTACATATAACATCAGCAGACCTTAATCATGCATTAATATGTGGCAAAGAATCAAATCCAAATTCCAAGTTCCATGAGCAAAGGTAAATAAATTTGTGCATAACAGTAATAAAAAAATCCAAAATACACAAAATAAAATTTCAAATGGTATGATGTACAATGCAGTGCAGATCTGCCATCCTTTACAATAAATATGGTATATATATAACATCTATAGATATAGTCATGGGCATAATAATCATAATAAAATATGATGGTGCTAAGTACATAATGATCAAGTTAAAAATGCAATATGAAGTGAATACTGCATCATATGAGCTACGTGTGAGGCATCTACAAATCTAGTCTTCAACATAATAATGACTGAAGAATAATCATAAACAGTATGTCCATCATGATAAATGTGACTATACCCAAACAAAATGTGTAAATGCCATTCAGACACAAAAAATGCATAACAAACAAAGATAGTAATAAGAATCTGTGTATCATAGATGGTCATTGAGGCCTGGCGGAAATAATGCCCCAAGATGAATAGTCCAGTATTTTTCTTTGTGACTAAGAATGCTCTGCCAGCCATGTTGGTTATGTCTATTACCCATGATTTTATCAATAATAGTAAACATAAATTTGGCTGTTTTATGTTTAATAGAATGTTGATATAGAGCATTGGTGGATTTCTGGTTACGGATATCGCTCCGATGTTCCCCTATCCTGATTCTCAAAGAACGAGAAGTTTTGCCCACATAAAAGGCATTACATTGGCACATAGCCAGATAGATCACCCAACTGGATGAACAGTTACCAAATATACGAACATCATATACCTTACTTGTGTTGGCGCTTGTGAATTGTTTAAGCTTGTTGACCTGACTACATGAGGTGCAATGACCACAAGGGAAAGTACCCAAAAGTTCGTCCCCTGTGATAGTAAGTTGTTTGTAATTGGCACCACCACTCTCCTGATGTTTGTAATGTGAAAACAATGTGCCCAAGGTTTTACCTCTCCTGTAGGAAATAGAGCATTGGTTTCCTAAAATATGCCGGAGATGATCATTGGCTAACAAAATATTCCAATTCTTGTTAAGTATACTCCTAACTAGTTGGTGATTCCTACCAAAGGTAGTAATAAATCTGATGTTCTCATCCTTTGTGCGGTTTTTCCTGTCTTTGTATTGTAACAGTGAATGCCTCTCCTGTTTATCCATCCAGATCCTAGCAGATTCTATATCAAAGCTGGAATATTCTCTATCCAAAAATCTGATCTTCAAGTCATGTTTGGCTGTCTCATAATCAGCAGTTGAGGAGTTGATACGTTTAATTCTCAAATATTGAGATTTAGGGATGTTGCGGATGGTGTGGCGCGGGTGCATGCTAGAAGCATGGAGTAATGTGTTGAATTGTGGATATTTTCTATGAATTTTAGTATTTAGGGTATGGTTACTATTACAATATACTGTGACATCCAAAAAGTCGATGACGGACTTATGGTACGTGATTGAAAATTCGATACCCCAAATATTGTTGTTTAGATATTCCACAATTTCAAAAAGATAAGCAACATCTGCGCGCCACACCATCCAGCAATCATCTAAGTATCGCCTCCAGATGTCCGTCTCACTTAAATAAATGTTATGTAAGGGATCGTAAATGAGGCACTCTTCCAAATATGCCATAAAAAGATCGGCATATATTGGGGCAAAAGAGGCACCCATAGCTGTGCCTCTCAATTGCCAATAACAATCCCCTTGAAAATAAAATACATTTTTGTTGAGAACATGTTCAGACATACATATTAGTAAAGTATTAAATCCAGGTGGATAGAGTTCAGCTTTGTTCAGCCAGAATTCCAAAGCCTGAAGTCCTGCCCAATGTGGTATGCTGGTGTAGAGAGATTTCACGTCCAAAGTACACATGAGCCACTCAGGATCCAGTTGGGTATCTGCAATAATATTTAGAAATTGGGTTGTGTCTTGTATTCTAGCTCTAACATGTGTCAAAAGTGGTTTCAAATATTGAGTTAAAAATACAGATAATGGTTCAGTCAATGAACCATGGCCAGACACAATAGGCCTACCTGGAGGATGTGTAATAGATTTGTGAATCTTAGGTAGCAAGTATAGAATCTGCTTTGATGGATCACTAACCTGAAGATGTTGAACTGTCTTTTTGGTAATAATGCCCTCATCCAATGCCTGATTAAGAAACTTGTCAATTTCCTGTTTAAATTTTTTAGTTGGATCAACCCCCATGTACATATAACAATGGGAATCAGAAAGTTGTCTAAGGCCTTCCTGAACATAGTAGTTCATATTTTGAATTACCACTGCTCCTCCTTTGTCAGCTTGGAGTATGACAATCTTGTGATTGGATCTAAGTTCAGATAGTGCCTGTTTTTCTTCAGGAGTAATGTTATCAGGGGCTATATTACTTTCTAAATGAGGAAAATGTAGATCTTTGAGTACTGCTTGCTGGAAAATACCCACATTTTTATTCATGGATGGTTGAAAAGTCGATTTGTGGAAAGTAAACTCAGAAGATCTTTGAGCAATGGAAGTATCCTGTTCTGAAAAAAATATCCGCAGGTTAAGTCTACGACAGTAGTCCATAACATCCATAGAAACCAAATAATGATCAGTGAAAAAGCTAGGGACAAAACCCAATCCTTTATTCAAAATGCTATGCTGTTGTTCAGTAAGTACATAATCCGACAAATTCAAAACATTTTCAAATGGTGTAGTCAATGTTTCAGTAGTGACTGCACCAGTCCTGGCATTGGGTCTGTGTTTATTTCTGTTCCCATGTTTCCTCCCCCCTTTGGATTTTCTACCATTTCTAAAGGGAAGTGTGGATGACTTTTCTTCTTTAACGGTGAGTTGGTCATCATTCCACCCTCACTGTCAGTATATGATGACTCCTCCCCTGATGTACTTGTATAAATCTGGTCTCTGTGTTTCAGTATGGACCTCGGTCTCTTCCTGGACCTGCCTCTGGTCACACCTGATCCTGTATCCTGAAATCTCACTGTTCTTTGTGTTTGAAAGGGATGTCCTTTGTCATAATCCATGACATCTCTGGTGAATTTTTTGATTTTCCTATCCTTAACCAATTTATCATAGGTAGTTAATTCCTTGGACAACCTATCAATAAACTGGTGGTAGTTGTTGTGAGACTGAAATTTTGGCATTCATTGCTGAGTTCTTTGACTTCAGATACACATCAATCCACTGTCCTCTCATAATAGGAGGCTAAAACTTTTACAAATACCATAGAGCCCTTTCTTAATGCCTCATCCCATTCATCCATCAGCCTCTGTTCAGATCTGCCAACTAATGGGCGAAGTTTAATTCGAAGACCTCTTGGGGCCAGGTTTTTATGTAAATAGGCTTTAAAGAGTCTCAAGTGCCAAATATTGGCTCTCAGGCCCTTAAGTCCTTTTTCTAAATTGCGGAATGCTATTTCACAACTATCACCAGTATGGGAGTTAATTTGGTTCTGGTTGTTGCTTGGGATTTGGTCCAAACCAAATATGGCAATATCTTCCCTATCAGCACACAACCCATCCAATATTTTGTCCAATTCCATACTGAATAATAATAATGTTGATGGGCTGTCCAAGAATCAAATTCCAATATATAAATCCAATATAAAATATATACTATAACAGGATAGGAGGCCAGAGACAGGGTCAGTCAGAACACCAATGCCCCACTAAAACACCTAAACACACTAATGTACAAATGGTATTAAATCATGGAGTACAATTGTACCTATGAGGAAAAAGGCACAAACAAATGGAATGTACTATATAAAACCGTCTTGAATCAGATCAATCTATAATCCTAGCTAGCTATAGGTGGAATGGTAATCACACCTGCTTATATGCCACAAAAGAAACAAGTCTGATATATGTATTGCCCAGGGTTCAAAGAAATAGAAATGTTGTTCGAAATACCAAACAAGTCACCAATAAATAGTGTATTTATATAACACTGAAAATGTTAGATAATGATCGTATTAATGACCATGATGTCTTATATTAAATTCAAAATAGGATATAACCAAACACAAAAAATATCTCAATAGAATTGACACATTTGGTAACCCAAAATATGGATCCTATAGAAACTCCTGTCAGTCTCTAGATCAAATGAGACTGCAATCTTAATAGGGCCATGTGAGTGGTTAATTTGGTCCAATAATCACCAAAGATATTCCACAAGACCACACAAATTCAATGGTCATAAAAAATCAACTGGCATAAGCCACAATATATAAGACCAAATGTCCACCCAAAATAAATGGCAGTTAAGCACTGTATATCCTTAGTTACTAAAACTTATAAATGTACCTATTGTCTACCTATAAATAGAAGAAGTACAGTTTGTATGCAAAAAAATACATTATTTTAACTCAAAAGTCCTGACCGCATCAAGTGTATGCTTGTTTGTAACCACCTGGTTGATCAAGATAATCAGAACTGCCCCATCATATATAAATATAAACTGCCTCAATGTTACCAGTGTAAAAACTTATAGCTATAATCACAGATAAGGTAATGTAATAGTCTGTAACTGAGAAGCAAAAATTATTGTTTGTAAAGAGAACATAAATTATCCACTTCACCAATATACTAGATACGTATATAAACATATATGCCAGGTCCAAAAGCTGTCTAGTTCCTGGCTAAGATAGAATAAGGGCACACCGATATATAATTATATATACCATATAGGTAGTATACATGGCTATAATACATTTGGCATGAACAACATTCAACTGCACATAAGTGGTAGACAATAGAACCTGAAAAACATCAGTCCATAGATCCATAGATCAAATGTCCAATATGTTTAGAAAATTAACGATGTATAAATGTCCCAAGCTGTAAATACTTATATGGAACCAAAAATTTACAACCAGTACATAAATATTCAGGTTCACCCTGTCCTCGGTGATATCCTTCGCTAGCGTCGAAAAATCGTTGGTACCTCGTGCCACAGTCAAAGTAGATAAAGAACTGTCTTTAATCCATCGTATATAACAACCATCAGTGTTGCAAAAATTACACCCTCCATAGTTAACACATCCGTATCAAAAACAGATCCTGCGACACAGTATCCACACTAATAACTGTAGCCCATAAGTTGAAACATCAATATTGTGCCCCTTCTATAGTAAGTATATTGAGAATTGCGAATAAGTTTGAGTATATATCGCACCGACTGGTCACGTCCCCAGTATTAATACGTACAGTAGAAATCCACCAATGTTAAGCACTTTAGTCAATAGAAAAACGTTACATTACTTGTTCTGTGGTCGTATAAACTGAACCCACATCCATAAATAAGATTAAGTGAATTCAAAGTCCCATGTTGGTCCCAGGTATAGTTAGTTGAAAAAAGATTCTAATACCTGCGATAGTCGTATGGTCATATCCAAAGGCCTAGGTCCATGGTTCCCTAAATGAAAAACATTCCGTAAGAAGTAATTCCAAAAAATGGTCGCCCAAAAAGATTCCAATAACAGTTTCACAACTCAATACGTTCAAATGGCCTCCACGATTACCACCGGTGAATCCAAATTTACAAATATCATCAGGGAAGGAGTCATCTCCTGCCAGCAAGGTGAGGAGCTGAACGCCAACAGCGAGGAACACAACTAACGTAAAATACCACACCTCGCATGTACGGCTTTGCACGGCCAAACCAAAATACGAAAAACACACCAAAGGCCAGCAAATACAGTTCCAAGTTATTTATTTGTTGAAAAAAAGGTGCTGAAAAATGCACCAAAATTCTTTCAATAGTCCTCAGACTAGTTTCGACACAAGCCTTCTTCAGTGAGGTAAAACATTTTTTAAAGCAATTCACCGGTGAATCAAAAGTGCTTTTAAATACACCCTTAACCAATAGAGATAAGGTATCTTCCATATCATTACGTGATACATGAATATGTAAACGGCTGCCATGGTCATTAACAACAGGAAATCAAATAGAGGCAATATATTCATGATATAAGGTAAAGTCATCCCACATAAAATATATAATAAATATATTCACATGAACATATTGTATAATAATACAAAATATGACCTAGCAACAAAACAAGAGTCCAAGGACCCTGGTTGGTATGACACTATAGTAAATAGAGTAAACATGACATATGAGGGTTCAATAATATATGATATTTAAGATTTTAATACTTTACTAATATGTATGTCTGAACATGTTCTCAACAAAAATGTATTTTATTTTCAAGGGGATTGTTATTGGCAATTGAGAGGCACAGCTATGGGTGCCTCTTTTGCCCCAATATATGCCGATCTTTTTATGGCATATTTGGAAGAGTGCCTCATTTACGATCCCTTACATAACATTTATTTAGTTGAGATGGACATCTGGAGGCGATACTTAGATTGATGGATGGTGTGGCGCATGGATGTTGCTTATCTTTTTGAATTTGTGGAATATCTAAACAACAATATTTGGGGTATCGAATTTTCAATCACGTACCATAAGTCCGTCATCGACTTTTTGGATGTCACAGTATATCGTAATAGTGACCATACCCTAAATACTAAAATTCATAGAAAATATCCACAATTCAACTCGTTACTCCATGCTTCTAGCATGCACCCGCGCCACACCATCCGCAACATCCCTAAATCTCAATATTTGAGAATTAAACGTATCAACTCCTCAACTGCTGATTATGAGACAGCTAAACAGGATTTGAAGATCAGGTTTTTGGATAGAGGATATTCCAGCTTTGACATGGAATTGGCCAGGATCTGGACGGATAAACAGGAGAGGCATTCACTGTTACAATACAAAGACAGGAAAAACCGCACAAAGGATGAGAACATCAGATTTATTACTACCTTTGGTAGGAATCACCAACTAGTTAGGAGTATACTTAACAAGAATTGGAATATTTTGTTAGCCAATGATCATCTCCGGCATATTTTAGGAAACCAATGCTCTATTTCCTACAGGAGAGGTAAAACCTTGGGCACATTGTTTTCACATTACAAACATCAGGAGAGTGGTGGTGCCAATTACAAACAACTTACTATCACAGGGGACGAACTTTTGGGTACTTTCCCTTGTGGTCATTGCACCTCATGTAGTCAGGTCAACAAGCTTAAACAATTCACAAGCGCCAACACAAGCAAGGTATATGATGTTCGTATATTTGGTAACTGTTCGTCCAGTTGGGTGATCTATTTGGCTACGTGCCAATGTAATGCCTTTTATGTGGGTAAAACTTCTCGTTCTTTGAGAATCAGGATAGGGGAACATCGGAGCGATATCCGTAACCAGAAATCCACCAATGCTCTATATCAACATTCTATTAAACATAAAACAGCCAAATTTATGTTTACTATTATTGATAAAATCATGGGTAATAGACATAACCAACATGGCTGGCAGAGCATTCTTAGTCACAAAGAAAAATACTGGATTATTCATCTTGGGGCATAATTTCCGCCAGGCCTCAATGACCATCTATGATACACAGATTCTGATTGCTATCTTTGTTTGTTATGCATTTTTTTCTGAATGGCATTTACACATTTTGTTTGGGTATAGTCACATTTATCATGATGGACATACCGTTTATGATTATTCTTCAGTCATCATTATGTTGAAGACTGGATTTGTAGATGCCTCACACGCAGCTCATATGATGCAGTATTCACTTCATAATGCATTTTAACTTGATCATTAAGTACTCAGCATCATCATGATTATTATGCCCATGACTATATCTATAGATGGTATATATATATATATATATATATATATATATATATATATATACCATATTTATTGTAAAGGATGGCAGATCTGCACTGCATTGTACATCATACCATTTGAAACTTTAATTTTGTGTATTTTGGATTTATTTAAATCTATGTACATTTGCTTATGGAACTTGGAATTTGGATTTGATTCTTTGCCATATATTAATGCATGATTAAGGTCTGCGGATGTTATATGTAGACCACATATTGTTTGGTTAGGAGGACATTTCATATTGGTGCTTATATTAATGATTTCGTTATCAGGAATCACTTTTTGAGATTTACATATGCATATTTCAAACCTATATGTGTTGCCTGCTTCTAGTTTATTTAGTCATATATTATTGAACCCTCATATGTCATGTTTACTCTATTTACTATAGTGTCATACCAACCAGGGTCCTTGGACTCTTGTTTTGTTGCTAGACCATATTTTGTATTATTATACAATATGTTCATGTGAATATATTTATTATATATTTTATGTGGGATGACTTTACCTTATATCTTATATCATGAATATATTGCCTCTATTTGATTTCCTGTTGTGAAAGACCATGGCAGCCTTTTACATATTCATGTATCACGTAATGATATGGAAGATACCTTATCTCTATTGGCTATGGGTGTATTTAAAAGCACTTTTGATTTACCGGTGAATTGCTTTAACAAAATTTGTTACCTCACTGAAGAAGGCTTGTGCCAAAACTAGTCTGAGGACTATTGAATGAATCTTGGTGCATTTTTTAGCACCTTCTTTTCAACAAATAAATAACTTGGAACTGTATTTGCTGGCCTTTGGTGTGTTTTTAGTCATGTGTATGCATGGGCAGGTATAATGGTTAAGGTAGTTGCTTTTTAGTACCAATTTAAATCGTTTTATGGTCTCCAATTGAGTGATTGAGGAAGGCAGTGCATTCCCTAGATTAGCAATAGAGTATGAATAAAGGATTTTTCCAGCTTGTTTGTTGGGTTTGGTTACATGTATAAGTTGTTTATTACTAGAGTGAAGATTTCTGGGAGAGGTGTATGGTTCTACAATATTCTGAAGAGAAGGGCATTTGTCAGGATCAGTTTGTGGGCAATAGTTAGGTGGGTGTATGTTAGGTAATGGGGGAATTTAAACCAGTTCAATTCTTTTATGGCCAGGCAGTGGTGTGTGCAATTAGGCATTCTAGTAGCAAAGTTTGCTATTTTATAGTAGCAAGATATAATGCAGTTTGTTATGGCTGTGTTTCAAAGCTGATCACACTAAGTTATCTCATTAGCTCAATTGATGGCTTATGAGGCCTATTTTAGCTTAATAAACTGTACCATTACCATTATGTGGAAGACTATATCAAAATGAGCAAATCTGGAGGAATAATTTAGCAGAGAAGACTTTATACTATGATATATGCTGTAATGATGTGAGGTAGTGCCAGCATAACTAGCTTGGGTTTTGTAAAGAATTATATCTCATTTCTATATCAAACTGATTTGTTCAGGTGCTTGTGCTGAAATGTATTTGTAAAGCTGCTTGTATTAAAATGTACCAATAGTGGGTCCTGCTGGACAGAAAAAAAATACACCTGTATGTCAGACTGTATTGGAACTGTTGAAATTAATACATTGTAACAGAGGATACTGGAAGAGAGGTTAATATAGGTCCAGCTAACTTTGAAAAATAGTCTGAAATTAAATGACCTGGTTTAGGCCATAAAGGTTGTATCTTACAGATCTGATTGCAGCCAGAGACAAATTGCCTATAAAAATAGGACAAGGAATCTTACTGTATTGGCCTTAGGGGTGAACTAATTGCTACCTGGAAGGGAGGAAGTTTATAAAATGGTTCTATAGCTTTCAGATGCTATAACACATCTTAGCAAAGCTCTGTGTATGTATGGGTGAATCATATGTGCAATATTCTGTCTCAGTTTCTAGTGTGGCAACCAGAGTCAGATGACCAGATATGATTTCATTCTATAACCAGAACTGAAATGATATTTAGATTTTAGTGAGAGATGTCATTTAGCTCTCAGCAGTCTGTTTGTGAAACCTAACAAAGAAGGACCACTCACCTACATCATCTTGCCTTGCTCTAGTAAGTGAACTAAGGGACAGTAATTCTTTAAATCAGTCAGGAAAATATAGTGAAATTAGTTAAGTATTGTTTTTTGGTATCTGTATGAACCTTTCCATCTGTGGTATTTTTAATATTTCCTGTGATGAAACTCTGTTGTTTATTGTAAATAGATATTTAGAATTTCATGTTCTTTTATTATTTATTATTAAATATATTTAAACTTTTCATTATGACTGGTCTTTTATAGAATATTTGAACCTTTGAGAGTACTTATATTTATTTGGTGAGACTGTGGCCATTCCTGAAAGCACTGAAAGGAGATGTAAGCGAACCAAAAAAACCTGGAACCTGAGACAAGTTTGCTAGGAGAGAAACCATTGAAAGGAGATGTAAGCGAACCAAAAAAACCTGGAACCTGAGACAAGTTCGCTAGGGGAGCCTTGCATTTGGTCAAAATACTACCATTTGTATAAGTGTTAATTTTACTAAGTATAATTGGATACCCTTGTAAGAGCCTTAGAGTAAATTGGCTTTGTAGTGTTCTGGTGACAGTTTATCTACCTTATAGTCTTGGCAGAGGGGGGAGTAGCTAGTAAATTAGTGCAAGCCTTTTCCAGGTATGTGAGTGATTGTGTGTGTGTGTGTGTGTGTGTGTGTGTGTGTGTGTGTGTGTGTGTGTGTGTGTGTGTGTGTGTGTGTGTGTGTGTGTGTGTGTGTGTGTATATACGCATGTCAGCTACTTAGGGCAGGGACACAGAGCACTGGTTTCACAGAGAGAGTGGCTTGGAACCTCAGCAGAAGACTCAACACTACAGTTGTGTCAGTAGTGAGCCTTATCTGGGGCCTGGAGAGAGAGAGAGAGAGAGAGAGAGAGAGAGAGAGAGAGGGAAACGTAGGCTTGGAGAGAGAGAGAGAGAGAAGGAGAAATCTAGCCCCAGGACTGAGTGGGCTTCCTGTGTGTGCTTAAGGGAAATTGTGCTTGGTGCAGAGAGGTGCACCTGAAAATACTGTGTGTATCTGTCTTTGTTGCAAGTGAACATCCCCCACTGGTGTCAGTGGTGTTGATTGAGGGTCCTTGATTATTGGCCCAGAACAGGAACATCATATAGGCAATGTGAATAAAGACAAGATGCCTGGTAATGGACAGCTGCACTGAGTGTCCATGGTGCAAAGTAGCCACAGAGGCAGATAGGAAGCAGTACCATAGTGGCAGATAAGAAGCAGCAGAGAGGGTGAGGTAACACAGCACTAGGGAATGACAGGTAAACCACCCAGTGGGAGGCTTACCACAGGAGAAAACATAGCAGAAAATGCAAATGGACATCTGGGAAGTTGGGCCACACTGCAGCTTGCATACACAGCCTGCAGCACGTCACAGGGATAGCAACCGCCTCTGTATGTAGGTCAAGGCATGGCTATGTATTTGGGGAGGGGCATAGGATTAGCACAGCTCTACTGGCAATTACAACAGAGCTGCAAAAAGGTGAATAGTGGTAACATGGCTATTGACACTGTCAGTTTGGGACAGGGTGGAAAAGGGCTCAGTGAAACAGCAGATAGATATGTGGCCAAAAAATGGAGGAAGGAAGGCAGTGCTGAAACATAGGGTCACCCAGGGACAGTTATTAGCCATTAATGAAACCCACAGGTAGACATATTATTTTATCCAACAACTTGAATGAAAGCAGCAAAGAAAAAGAATCCACAAATGGCCACAATCCAAACACAGGTTTAATGAAAAAGCTTTTGGAACTCTAGCACCTCAGCTCTCAGCCTTCCAGGAGTAATACAAATACACAACAATTCACAAACCTTTCTATATCACCATCAATTAATCAATCAATTAATTATTCAATTACATAATAATTGCTTCCAATTGATTTCTAAATTTAAACCTACAGGTACCATAGTATTAAATTTTAAAATATAAATAGATTCCTTATAAAGACATTTCTCCTTAATATTACATACTTCACCAATTTGCATAAAAACTTGTTCTAAAACAGAAACTTGTAGCAAAGAATAATCACTATCATGTGTTACTTTAAAATGCATAGCAATATTGCTTTCATTTTTATTATTCTTTATGTCCCTTATATGTTTCCGTATTCTGACTTTCAATTTTCTTTTACTTTCCCCTATATAAAATAAATTACAGGGACATTTGAGAACATACACTACACCTTCACTATTACAGGAAAACTGCCACTAGGTGAAAAATAGGCACCATTTATTTTACTAAAACTTGTAACAATTCAGGAATATATGAAACAATAGCCACATGGATATGTACCCTTCAAACCAGGGGGTCACATGTAATGCCTCATCAGGCATAGAAAAATAACTAGAAACCAAAAAGTCCTTTAACTCTTTCCTTTTTTGTAGGAAATAGAAGGACAATTTGGTATAATTCAACTCCACATCCTGAAATAAAAATTTCGAGCAATTATCCAATATTCTATTAATCCTATTACTAAGACTATTATATACTTTAAAAAAATATATCTGATCCTTATGTGGTTCAGTTTTAACTGCCATCTGATTCATATCATTACAGCACTGATTCAGTCCCAATCTATGTGCAACCACTTTCTGTAAAGAATTCGTAACCATATCACAGTTGTACCCCCTATTTATAAACATGTGAAAAGTGTACCTACATTCTCTTATAAAATCTCCCCAATCACTATAAATTCTATGCATTCTAAGAAACTCTCCATAAGGTAGGGACTCCAATAAATGCAAAAAGTGAAAACTAGCCCCATGTAAAAAATGGGTGTTGTCCACAAATTTCCTGTGGACAGATGTCCTAATACCCCCACCATTAATCCCTTCCAATACCAAATCTAAACCATTAACCCTGTTTCCACACTGTATATCATCAAAACTTAAACCATAAATATTCTGTTCTAAATCCAAATGGAAGTTCATGACATTATGTCTACCGACCTCACATATAAAAATTAAATCATCGATATATCTATAATAGGCAATAAAATTATTTCTTACAAACTGGTGCTTATACAGATATTCCAACTCAAAAAGAGCCATAAACAAATGTGCATACATGGAGGCAAAAGATGCCCCCATGGCAGTACCTTGTAGCTGATGATGGATGGAACCATCAAAAACAAAATAATTGTTTAACAAATAAAAAAGTTCTATAATATAACAAGACAAAGGAGAATTTCCTAAAAAATAATTTAAAGCTTTATTACCATCCTGATGTTTAATACTGGTATAAAGACTTTTTACATCCATGACTACATAATACATGTTATTATTCCACTTAATATCTTGTATTCTATCCAAAAAATCAAAAGAATCTTTAACATAAGACTGTAACTTCATGATATAAGGCTTTAAATATTCATGTATAAGTAAACCTATGTTAGTTAAAAAATATTTATGAGCACCTACAATGGGATGACCAGGAGGGCTCTGTGAATTTTTATGTAGTTTTGGAAAACAATAAAAGGCAGGTGTCTTATATCCTCCTATATCACATTTTTTCTCAACATCTTCCTGAGTCAAATAACCTAGTCTAACCCTCTTCTCTAATAACATCTTATATTGTGTCATGGCGTTGTTATAATCAAAAATATCACACCTTCCATAAACTTCCTCATTCCTGAAATGCTCATAACACATATTAACATATTGTGCGTAATGTAAAATGGGTTTATATTATGATATTGCATGCTCAGAAGAGCGAACAACACATAATCGAGCTTATGTAAGCAAAAGCTTACAACATCGAAACCTCAGAACAGCAATTTTTTTTCCAAGGGAAAAAAATCGCTGTTCCGAGAAAAAAAACTATAAAACATTACATAATGCGGGGGATTTTCCCCCACACACCCCGATGTGGGGGCTGTGCTCCCACCCCCCTACTTAAACATACCAACTCTGAGATCGCACTACAGTGCCAAAAAGGCAAAGTAGCAAAAGTGGCCAAACAATTTCTTTCCCAGGGAAAGAATTCACTGAAAAGCTTCTTCGCTATTTTGCCTTTTCCTGCTTTTCAGTTCGACAAATACACATTCGACAACCTGCGTCTGCGGCAGCATAACAGAGAACCGCGTAAACAACTATTTTGTTCCTTTTATCCGAGTGCTTAATAATAATATCTTTTCTTTGGCTCAAGCCAACCAAAGACTTCCATTCAAATTTACTTACATTATATATAACATCTTTATATTTGTCAAAACTATCAAACAATTGTATTATATGATAATTCAACATAGCAGAAAATTGCTTTATTGTCTAATTAGTATAAGGGAGAATGAAAGAACTTTTGTTGGAAATATGTGTTTCCAATAAACAATAAGCATTAACACCTAAATCTGACATACAAGAAATAAACTTCCATTATCATTTTGTGACATACAGGAAATAAAACTGTCATTTCCCCGAGTCAATGCAATCCAGAACTTCAGTGTCCCTTATATTATCCTTCTTATTAAAAAAGTATTTCAAATGCAGTTTCTTAGCTAAGAAAAAAAAATATCCTGCTTTAACATGTGTAAATGAGGAACAACTGTGGTACAAACTTTAAACCAAACTTTAAAATATTACACTCATTATTGTCTATGTTGCAACCTGACAAATTCACTAAACAACAATTGGAATTGAAAGACGCATTACCCACACTTACTGATAATATATCAGTTCCATCTGCCTCATTTAAAATGAGGTCTATAGTTTGTTTCAGTGTAGACATTTTGTCCTTGAAAATTCGTGTTCCTCTTTCTATTCTGTTGTCCAGCTTGATCTTCTCCCTGTCTCCGAAATGGCTACATAGCTTCCGGACAATGAGCATTAGGAAGAGAGGGCTACGCAGATTCATCACTATCACCCCAACTTGTCAAACCATCAGAAGAAGCAAATGTGACTGAATGTGAATGTTTTAAACCACTGTGTGAACGGAAGTTTTTCTTGTCTCTTTTATCATTGACTTTCCAAAGAAAAGCACGTTTATATTCATAGTCACGAGAGTCCCTTTTGATTTATATATATATATATATATATATATATATATATATACACACACACACACACACACACACACACACACACACACACACACACAGCCTGCAGCACATGTCAAAAGGATAGCAACTGCCCCTGTATGTAGGTCAAGGCATGGCTATGTATTTTTTTTTGGGGGGGGGGGCATAGGATTAGCACAGCTCTACTGGCAATTAGCACAGAGCTGCAAAATGGTGGACAGTGGTAACATGGCCATTGAGACTGTCACTTTGGGACAGGGTGGAAAAGGGCTCATCCAAACAGCAGATAGATATGTGGCCAACAAATGGAGGAAGGAAGGCAGTGCTGAAACATAGGGTCACCCAGGGATAGTCATTATCCATCAATGAAGCCTACAGATAGACATATTATTTTATATGCCTAAGGAAACAGTAACAGCTGGAAAAGTTCACCTCTCAGGAAATGGATGTTATGCACAAACACACACACACACACACACACACACACACACACACACACACACACACACACACACACACACACACACACACACACACACACACACACACACACACACACACACACATCAATAGGAGAGGCAAGGAGTGTGCAAAACACCCATAATGTGAATAGCCATAATAGGACAGAAGTTTGAGTGTGTCACAGTGTCACTGATATGATACTGCATGTCAAGACAAAGGCACGGGAGATGAATTACCAGCTCAGAAACAACTCAGAGAGGTGGCAGAATTCCTGATAATAATGTCTGGAAGAAGTGAGTAAATTGTCATACCTGCTGGTGACTTGAATGTGGGAGATTGGCTTATGGTGATGAGCTGAGTAATTGCAGGAGATGAACTAAGTTATTAATAGTAGATATATCACAAGTGGTATCCTGACCTGCATGTGAAAAGAGTTATTCAAGTGCATTAGGATCCCTTTATAGAATCAAACCTTTTCTTACACCACTAGCTAGAACCACTATAGTCAGAACCCACCTAATCTCCACTCTACTCTATGCGTCTCCTATATATACAAATCTTTCAAAAAATAACCTTAACAAACTAGCTATATCCTATAATAATATTGCTAGATTTGCCACAGGTGCTCCATTTAGAACCCATCACTGTTTGAACCTAAAACAACTAGACTGGCTAGAATTTCTTAACCAACTTCAATTACAGCAGCTCACAATAGCCCACATGACCTTGTTACAACCCAACAGCACACCTATATTTTCTAACCTCATAACACCCTATAATAATCTTAAGAATCTACGCTCCCCAAACAAACTGCTGATCAAAACTACCAAATCCAACAACTCTGCAGGTGAATCCTTGTTCTGTAACTCCGTTGGGAAACTTTGGAACAAACTACCCTCTGAAATCACATCACAGACTTCTCTTTTACTTTTTAAAAGGAATCTAAAACTATATCTCAATAAACACTGGCTATGCTCCTGTACCAACCCTGACTAACTTTTCTCCTGTTACTACTTTTCTTTCTAAACTATACCCTCTATTATCTTCCCTTCATAGTCTCACCATTTTATATTATTGCATAGAAATTTGCATATATGTAATAACTATGGCTATTATAATTAAAAAAAATAATAATAATTTTGTAACGCTTCCTGTTTTTATAATATATGTCACAACTTTTAGATTAATTGTATAAGTTTTTACTTGGAGCTTTTCTCACCGGGCCTCTACTGAAAATGGGCATGTATCCAGCTAGACTAGCCCGGTCAACAAATGTAAAATAAAAAAAAATAAAATAAAATAAAATTTAGCAGAACATCTGTGCATATCTGCTCTCCAAATAAACTGAGGCTGCAACTTTGACATCCTATATGACAAGATATACTTGTGCCTATATGTTAGTCACAGGAATGTCCTGTATGAGTATGTGCACCATAGTTTGGGAAGAGGGAAATATGTATTTCAGCCATGAATAGCCTCCTTCCAACATAACCAGCAAACACAGAACAATGACACAAGTCTTAAAATATCAAAACAGTTTGTGTTGCTACTAAACCTTCGTTAATTCTATGTCACCATTTTTATACTGGAGTTATATCTCTTTTTTTTTTGGTTGTGGAACAAACCTGAGATTCTTTAACACAGTTTCAGTTATAAGTGTTGAAGTGAGTGGTGCTATAATGTGACGCGGACCATTTGGTATTTATGGTTATATTTTCCAGCAGCATCACAGAAATGTTACCTTGATGTTTTCATGGATTCCACTGGTGGTGAGTCTAGCACTACAGGACACTGCTATTTCCAGCCTGCTAGCATGCATGAAGCTCCTGCACATTTAAATAACCTGGTATTCACAATAGATGAGCACTGTGACCCTTAAAACTGCATTTATATATCCCTGAAGCCCTTTACCATGTTAGATTTCATCTTTTGCATAAGCATGAATCTCATTAGCTTGACGGTACTCATCTGAATGCCATTATTCACTCATTTGCATAAAACAAATACCACGCTGTTTGTCCTGTAGTATCAAGTTACATGTGTCTCCACATCAGCCCCTCATCATCCTTCACCACTCATCACATTATTTCATGTAAAACTATAAGCATAATGTTTATGAATATTCCCATACTGCAGCTTTAAATAAGAAAATGTACACAATTTATAATACTGAAGAAATAAGTCTACAGCTGCTGAAAAAAATAAACACAGCCATGAAACTATAATTGTTTAATGGGGATAGATTATTTTTTTCTACCATTTGACCTGAATGTGGTTTCTATACTTCTTTCTGGACTGAAAATCCTGTCTGGTTAAGGTGGTTATTGAAGTGGAGGATTTCTCCTTATCTGCAGGGTGCAGTACCCCCCACTCCACCCCCCAATTTAAAGCAGAAGAAGAAGGAATTGCAGATCCCTCCATTAAAGGAACAATAATACAGACACTTCTGTACTTTCACATTGGTCTGGAGGGAGATTTTGTCTGCTTTAAAAACATTTCTTAGAATTTACTTGAATGCAGCTTCAATTTTATTTTATTTATTTGCATAAACACATTTGGATATGTTGTTTTCAAAGAAGCATCTCAAGTCCATATCTAAAGCATTACTTGAATTTTCTTCTGCCTATTTTGCAGTAATTATGTTAACTGGTTTGAAGTAATCTTCATGGGGCAGGGTGCTAACTTAATGTTTCCATGTCACACAACTGCCAAGTATGTTAGAACCGGAGAATATTTTTCAGTGAATTATTAAAAAAGTATGCAAAGGGGAAGAGAAAAAGATATGTCCAGTAGTTAGTTGAAAAAAAAAAAACAGGAAGTTAAATAAAAACTGGTTCTTTAAAGAGTGTTGATATGATAACAACAACAAAACGATCCAGAATATTTGGAGCACCATCATTTAAGCTAGGCAGACCATGTCAGAAATAAGAAAGACCCAAACATAGGGTTAAATCCCAAAACACTTTGCATGACTTTGCTGCCAAACAAAATGAAATTAAGAAAAATCAGTTGCACTGCACAGTACTACAATAGCTGTATAGAAACAAGGCACACTCTTATCCAGGTGCTTTACACAAGGCAGCCGAGGAAAAAAAGGAAACAATGTATTTGTCCCCTGCTCAGTTATTCATCCTCTTTACTGCTTACGTGCAATATAAGGCATCTACTGTAAAATAAAAGTGGTGCATCCTTCTGATCATATAATACATTGTGCACTGCCTTCAACCGTACATCTCTGCAAGTATAGGAAAAGATTTATTCATACTATGAAAAAGTGGCATTTTTCTCTCATTCATTATTTACTGAAATATGTCTCCAGAAAATGTTTGCAGCAATGAATTAAAACAGTCATATTATGGTACAATGTCCCCAAACAGAGTAAAGTGAGAAATATTTTATGTGAAATAATGTGGAAATATAGAAGTCTGCTCACTAGATGTTAGTGAGGGACTAGCTGCATGCATTAGTGTCAGAAATGTCAGGAAAGAGCCAATACCATAGCACAGAGAGATAAAACTCTGACTATGATGCAGGTAATCTGAGTTCGATTAGTGCTTCAGGCATATGAAGAGGAGGATGGGCATGTCATTTCGGGGGGGTGCATCTGGACATATCTCATGCCTGATCCTCACCAAAGGCTGTGGATATGCAAAAAAAACATTGTCTCCAGGGGAAGCATGGCAGTGGCGGTAGCATGATATGCCAGGATGCTCATTCCTGTCCATCCCTGGAACATGAGAAGGTGCATGCATGAGGTTGTGAACTAGTCTCAGTTCCTCAGCAGCAGTATAACACTGCCCCAGGGCACCTCAATATTATTTAATTATTTTATTTATTTATTGGCATTTGTTTACAGGGAAAGTCTGACTGGGTAATAAATAGACATTTTCAGGTCCGGGGAGAAAACTTTGAGAGAGAGTTAAATAACATCAGATAAAACACTAGTATACATCCAATTAAAAAGAAAAAAGCATATATACATACAGCTGGCAGTGGAATACATAAGATACAATAAAGTATAAGGAGACACCAGTGAAGTAAAAAGAAAAAGAAAAAAATTACAAATATGACAATCAGTATATACAAATATTAGAAGTATAGTCTGCTATGCTAGGAAATAAAAATAAAATGATACACATCCATCCTAAAAGTGGAGAGAGGGTAGCTGTTGAAAGGTATAGACAGTATGATGAGAGGTTGGGATAGTAAGACTGTAAAGTATTTCTTAACATAGATCATACAGGTGAAGTGCATGGGTCTAGCCATGAGTTAGTGAGAAATTATTTGACAGAGGACTTAAATACATGGAGGCTAGATATAGCTCTGATTGAATATGGAATATTGTTCCATAGTTTGGATATGCAGTGTGAGTGCAAAATCTGCCCCATACTTTTTTTTTTTTGGTTTATAGATTTCAAGCAGGTTTTTGTCTTGGTAGCACAGAGGGCAATTTGGGAGATAGTGATGAAGTACGGAGGATATAGAAGGGCAGGTAGGGGGGTTATGTAGTATTTTATGGGTTAGAAGAAGTTGTGTATGGGACAGTGGATGTGGGAGTTCTAACCAGTTAAAAGAATGCAATGCAGAGCAATGATGAGTTTTATGAGGCAAGTTAGCTGCAAATCTAGCTGTCTTATTATAGCATTGCTACAGCTGTGATTTAACAGAGATCTGGAAGTTAGGCAAAATAGGTGAGTCATAGATAAGACAGGGTAAAAGATAAATGCTAGCAAGGGTGATTTACTAGAAGTACATAATTGTTTTGCTAGACCTAGTTTTTGATGAGCTGATTTTATCTAGTTTTGTATGTGAAGATCAGACTTTAAGTTGTCATCTATCATGACTCCAAATATTTGGTATGGGTAACTTCTTCAATAGCTGTATTGTTTAAAGGGGTAATGTGCAAGTTACTTTTAGCACTGGCATTGGATTTAAGAAAATTGCAATAGTTCAGTCTTTTTAGGATTGAGTAAAGTTCATTTTGATGTAGCCACAATGTGAGTGAGTTGACGGCATTTTGTGTTATGGATTGTAGTTGTAGTGGGTTATCAGATGAGCAAATGAGAGTTGAATCATCTGCATAATGAATAAGGCAAACTTGCTGAGAGGAGGAACATAGGTTATTGATGAAAATATTAGAGCAGTGGGCTGAGAATAGTGCCTTGAGGAACACCAGTTTTAACTAGGAGAAATGGAGAGAAAGAGGAGAGCCATCAATACCCTAAAAGAGACCAAAGGTGTTCAGATCTAATCCAGGGAAGACAAAATAAGGATGAGTAGACCTGCTAGACAAGGAGATATTCTTGGTGCAGCTGACTGTCAGCTGTGTAGAGCCAAGAAAAAAAAGAAATGTTAGAAATGACTATTGATTTATTGATTGGACTCCAGCAGATAACCATTTGTTAGATGACTTGCCCAATGAGGATGAGAATTTGGAGTTGACCTCAGCTTACCAGCATGGAGGCAGCTCATCATTTTGTATGGCGGACACCCTGTGTTAGTGGGTATTATAGCATGCAGCAGTATGGATTGACTTCTGGGTGCCTGCCAAACTAAACATTCATGCAGTAGCTAGGATTTGATACATGCATGGAAGTGCATATTAGTCAATGGGTCAGCACTGCAGGATGCTCACATGAATCAGACTGCCATAAGGAGTAAGAGGGAATTGGGCTAAGCTAAGCAACAACACAAATGGCTGACCAAGTGATACCTTCCTGTGTCCGGTACTTGACCATAAGGAATGAATAGATAAGGGTGGGTAATAGTAGGGATAACAATCAACAGGTGCCGGGAGAGAAACGCTTTAAAACATTCTGCCTGAGACCCAGAAATAGCACAAGGCTATGAGATGTAATGCTGTCTAAGAAAATGATTTTTGATTTTATTTGTTCACAACAAATAACACTGCTATAAACTATTTTGCCTTCAAGATGAAGCATCTGTCACATGTAACTATTACCTTCTAATGCTTGTTGCAGCAACAAACTAAGAAAAAATCTCAGTATAGATTTTTGCATTAGTCAGAATTGTGTTATTAATCTATTTTCCATTTGTTTTATATTTCCACACTGAACACTCATGAAATGCTGGTGATACAGCCATGAATCAAAAGTCCTGTTATAAGCAACAGTTCATGTAAACAAGAATGCCCTGGCCAAGAACATGGAATTCTGAGGTCATTGAGAGCCAAGAACATTTTATTGACTAGCACAGTGAAAGGTATACTTGCTAGGATATCATTGCATGCATAGTTCCAGCCAGCAATCACATAAGATCATCTGTGGGTCTTCACTAGTATATCTACAAGGCTGCACTAAGGCAGGGAAGCAGATATTATCCAGGAGCTCATTGCAGATGTGTTTCCAACAATTCCAGACAATGACCTATAAACTCTCCTTGATATCTCTCTTTGCACCAATCATATCTGTTCATTATCCATTTTACCTTCTACTGTATATCTCTATCTTACATACAGAATAACTGCGGTGGTGGTGCTGCGGTAGCGTTGTCGCCTTACAGTAAGACATTGTCCTGTTCGATTCTCAGCTAAAGCGTCTTCTGTGTGGAGACATGTGTGAATGGGCGTACCTTCGTTGAAGGTCATGCGTCAGGGCTGGCAACTCGACACGTAAAAAAAAATTTACTGCCAATCATTAGCGGACCGGAGTTCCGCTGTGGCGACCCCTAACTGGGAAAAGCCGAAAGACACAACAACAACATACAGATCAATTGGTTCACTGCCAGCTCTGAATTCCTCCAGGTTACGAGCTAGTTGCATTATCATCTGCCTTTTCTCCCATACCTAGTTAGTTACCTTGAGTGTCACATGTGCCCTCTGAGTCTTAATAGAGAGTTTAAAAACATTGAAGAATTAAGGTCATGCTATTGTTAACAGTCAAAAGGCAATTCAAACATCTTTCCACTGCTCTGTCTTATTGCCTGTTAATATTATAACCCTGCCCCCACTGCCACTAGCATATAAATATAAAATAAATCTCTGACTTGCATTGTCTTGTGCTATTCAAAGCAAGAAAAATCATATTCTTTCTTCAGAGAGAAACAAGGTAGGGATTGCATAACTGTTATGTAAAGGGCCAATTTAAAAAGCACTGAATTTAATTTTCTGGGTTAAGATTATGCATACTGTTGCGTGGCTATGTAATAGAAATTGCACTAGCGTTTATGTTGTCTTAACTGAAGCACTTGATGGGACATGTCTACTGACTCTGAGCTAAGAGCTTATATTTTGTGCATGTTAAGTAAGCACAATAAATTATATAATCTGTTTATACATGTCAAACAAGGAAACAGGAAAAAACAGAAGTAATAACCAAAAAATATTCCCAGGTGAAACAAAATGCACAGGAGCCTCAAACCAAGAATGAAATGTTTATTTAAGATTTAAGTGAATATAAATTAGCTTTTCATCAGTAAGACTTCTTCAGAATACAATAAACCCACTCAATCAGTTCCATATCTACACACACACACACACACACACACACACATATATATATATATATATATATATATATATATATATATATATATATAATATATATTAAAATATAATAAAACTGTATGCATATAAGAAACTGTAATAAAGACTAAGTAAATATACCCAATGAAACATCATAAAACCACAGTATAAAACACAGTAAAAAATGAAAAATAGCATAACATATTTAGATTCTAAGTAATACATATTTAGATATGTATATAAATATTCAACAATAGTGGAACTTCCAGCATAAACAATAATGCATTTTTGTGTGTTTAGGATAACTAATATTTCCCTGCCAAAAAAAATTTAGAAATGGCGCTAGGAAAAGGCAGTCATTAATTCCAAAGAAATGGGTTGCATCTAATTTAATTTGCCAACTCAGCTCTTTCAATTCCAATTTGTATTTCCACCCATCCCCTCTAGGATCAGCAGGAACATTTTCTAATATAGTAAACAAAATTGCTTAATGCCACCACAAAAGGCAAAATGTCTATTACAAAGCATTGTTTGGATTTTTATTAGATATTTCAAATTGGTGTAAAAAACAGCAAACCAATAAGTCCAGCCAGTCCAAATGTTAAAAGTTCTCAAACACAAAAAGCCCAATAGGAGAGGTAACTGGAATAAAAAGCAGGACCACAGCAAGATAAATCCCTCTGGTTTAATACAAAAAGATGAGCACTTTCACAATGGTAAACATTGCTTCATCAGACAATTCATTCAAAAAGCAACACTCACAAAGTAATTTTCTATATACAATTTTGTATATAAATATACGTGTGTGTATATATATATATATATATATATATATATATATATATATATATATATATATATATATACATATGCCTTTATTTTAGTAGGTTTAATTCTACTAGGCTCTAGTTTTAATTAAATGTAATGTGTAACCAAGGCAATTAATTAATTAATTTGTGAGTGTTAGGATTGGTTGATTTGTATTGAATTAAAGTATTTATGTGTTGCTGCTTTTTGAATGAATCATCTGATGAAGCAATGGTTACCATTGCAAAAGCTCACCTTTTTGTATTAAACCAGAGGAATTTATTTTGCCGTGGTCCTGCTTTTTATTCCAGTTACCTCTCCCAATGGGCTTTTTGTGTTTGAGAATCTCATATTGGTGTTCATATAACCTTTTCTTTCTGTTTTCCCTACATAAAATGCAGGGCAGGCCATAGACAGACAATTCCCTTCCTGTGAGTGGATAGATTCATAGGTTCATAGGTTGGTACTAGGCTATCGGCCCTATACAAACCTAGGCATAACAATTCCCTGGCTATTTCTTCCCACACTATTTACTTCTCTGGACCACTGTCTAGCAGGGTGACTGATGTGATCCCCAGGGTGAATTTCCTTTCCCCCATCCAATCATCAAGGTTCCTTTTGAAGAGGTCCAAAGAGGCACACTGCTTGACATGTATGGGCAGTCTATTCCAGAGTCTGGGGAGTCTCTGGGTCAGGAACTTATCCCTCCAGCATGTTTTGTTTATTGTGATGACAAGATTTAGATCCCTGGAGCATGTGGCTCTGAGCGATTGGGGTTTCTTTAAGTGTAGCATGTCCAACAGCTCTGGGTTTGACATGGCCTTGTATGTTAACCAGAGATCGCCTCTGAGTAGATGATATGTGACAGAGTATAGCTGGAGTTTTTTAAGGCGGTCAGCATAGGGCATCTGCTTTAGGCCTGTGTTCTTTTAGTGAGGTATTTATGCGGCCTTTCCAGTTGCTGCAGATGTCTTAAGAGGTATATACCAAATGGAGTGTTGTATTCTATAATGGGTCTAATGAGGGATGAGTACAGTAGGACAATGACCTCCTTTTTTTTGGATGAAAAGCCCTTAGTGATGAGGTGTGCCACATAGATGGATTTCCTGACTATTGTGGTGATGTGGTTATCGAAGGTGAGACCACTGTCCACTTGTGTCCCTAAGTCTCTTATGACACTTTCAGTGTTTAGTGTACTGCCACCTATGTGGTAATTTATGGGTACATGTTTTTTCCCAAAGGGGATAACTATACATTTTTTGGCATTGACCTTGAGCCCATGGCTCTGGCACAAAGCATCTGTTTCTGTAAGACCCTTTTGTAGATTATCCACATCATTTGGGGATTCAATAACGACTCCCACTTTGCAGTCATCTGCGAACTTTGTTAGCCAGAGTCCCTTAGTGTTGGCTTGTACTTCAGAGAAGTAGATGCCAAACAAGAGCCATCCCAGGACTGATCCCTGAGGTACTCCACTTGTCGCTTGTCTGGAGATGGATTTGGGGTCAGCTACTTTTACAGTGTAGGTTCTGGCAGTAAACCATTTGGCAATTTGGATTGCAGTCTTACCTAGTGTTAGTTGCACCTGGAGAATTTCAGACACATTGCGTTGGGCAACTAGCTTGGTGGTGTGAATATCCTTGGTGAATATGGACACTCCTCCACCTTTAGTGTTTCGATCCTGGTTTGGTGGCCGAAAAGTGTGGTAAGAGTTGTAGCCTTGTATTGCAGGGGTGCTCTCTAGATCCTTGAACCAGGTCGCAGTTACTGCACACAAATTGATGTTCTCCATTTTTAGGAGTGCCTCGAGAGAGAGTGCATTTTGAGGTTTAGACTTCTAGCATTGAGTAGCATTACCTTCAGATTTTGCATGCTTGTACCTGTTACGGTGGTGGTTTTGTCCTTTGAACTTTGCCTAAAAAAGGCACTATAGAGGTGGCAAGAGCTTTAGCCAGTAACCTGAATCCCAGCGGTGACAGGTGCAGACCATCTCTGGCAAAGCATTGTGGTCTGTCAATCATGTCATCCCATGCAGACAGATACTGGATCCCCTTTGAATGACACCAGAAGCTTAGCCAATTGTTGAAGTCAATCATTTTGTCCTTATATTGTGGTATCATTCTGGGTGAAGGCAGGATGCTACTCAGGGCTAGGGTCATACCTGCCTGGGCTACATGATGCAAGAGCTCTTCCATGTCTCTTTTCATGTAGTCCAGGGAGGTACATCTCAAGTCATTCAGTCCAACATGGACAATGACAGAGTCATATTTGTACTTGTTGTGGAGTGACTTGAGTGCATGTGTTATGTGACAGATCCTGGCACCTGACCAGCAGATGACTGTAATTTTCTCCTTGTTCAGCGTGATGAGTGGGACATCAGTGTGCCTGACTATTGAGTCACCTATGACTAAAGTTTTAAGTATGTTGTCTTGCCTTAGGGGCTGTTGCTTGGTGGCACACTGGTGTTGTGAGCTATGTGACACTTTGGCTGTGATTGGTGTTTGTTTGCGTTTCAGCTTCGGATGTCCTTGTTACTTGGGCAGGTTACAGTTAAGGGCCTCCGCATATGTGGATTTAGTGTTGCTATGTGTGGGTGTTGGTGGTGTGAGTTTAGAAGGGCTATGTGTTGCTTGAGGTGTAGCGTGGGTTTTAACCTTCTCCTCTTGACTGTCTAGCAAAATCTTGGATGGAAAGAGCTTTGCTTTCAGTTTGGCTATGTAAGTTCATCTCTCACAGGTTGTAGTGTTGGGTGGTAGGAGGAGAGGGTTGTCTGTGTACATGAGTCAATTGCTGCATTGCCCCAGTATGCCCAGATTCACCAGGTGGACAGGAGAAATCACCACAAGCTGACCCTTGGACATGCCTGGTTTGGTGTTTTTTTTGTAAAGTACAGGAGCTGTTTTCCCTTACCTTAGCAAGGTACTTTGCAATTATAGGCTGTTTAGTGCCTATGATTAATTTCTCCTTATTAACAAGGAGAGTTGAGTGCTTGTATCAGTTTAAGGCTTCCTAGTGCTTTCCAGCAGGTATTAGAGCAAGTGCTATTCACAGGGGATGCTTAAAGGTAAGATGGAAAAAAAATGGTTTATCCTAAACACTGCAGTGTGCACTAGAGAAGTTAATTGTGAAAGTATGTAACTTAAGGTTAACCTGTCTAAAAAGTTAAGTTTTAGTGGAGAGTCACTATTTTTAAAACAGCAAGATAGATTGAAAGGGGGTGGTTACTTTTATATTCTGGTACTATGGAATACAGTAGGATGGCCAATAAATTTAAATAACTACAAAAACTACTACCACTATAAAAGGCTCACCTACTGTGTCCAAAGTAAAAATTCCAACAACAAACAAATAAGAAGACACAGAGACAGCTGATATATCCAGTTCAAAACTTTTACTGCAGTGCAACAGGTGAAAGTGTGTGTGTTTTGTTGCACTGCAGTAAAAGTTTTGAACTGGATATATCAGCTGTCTCTGTGTCTTCCTATTCATTTGTTGCTGAATAAATGTAAATAGTTGAAGGGGAGTGATTTCACAAAACGATAATTTTGTGCTTACTCACACAAGTCAGTGAAAGCAGAGAGGAAGATATATGGTCAAATTAACATAAGAGGCAGGCAACTAGAAAGACAGTGGTATTTAAGAACACAATAGTAACAGAGTGGGAGGGTGGGGAAAAAATTTCTGCCTGACTCACAAGAGACAGAGCTGTGGTCTCCTTTGAAGTTTTAATATGCAGTTAAAACCAGAATACAAGTAAAACTCAAAGTAAAGAAAACTAATCACAGTATTCAAAATATAAAAAGGCAATAAAGTAATACAAAATACAACAAATAAAAAGCAAACTTACCTTTCCTTCAGAGCAACGATTAGTATAGTCTAGGTGAACCTTTCTAGTAAAGCTCTGAAATGCTTTATTTTACCACTTAAATAGAAGGTTTAGTTCCTAGTTCCATGCCCTCAGTTCACAAATGATTAACCTTAAGTGATCTCTTCTATCTTATGTATGAGTCCTTAATTGATCAGTTCTAATTTCTACCTGGCTCACAAGAGACAGAGCTGTAGTCTCTTTTGAAGTTTTAATATGCAGTTAAAACCAGAATACAAGTAAAACTCAAGGTAAAGAAAACAAATCACAGTATTCAAAACAGAGCTGTAGTCTTTTTTGCAAGTATGAATATGCAGTTAAAAGCAGAATACAAGTAAAACCCAAGGTAGATTTTGCTGCAGTTTGCAAATGCAGTACTGGATGACTCAGTATATATTTACACTGGCTACACATTCCACATTTTTTGGTAGCTTTACTCATTTTTTCTTCTCCTTGTTTTTACCACCAGGTTCTAAAATATTATTGATATTTTTACCTATTTTGTATATAAAAGTGGGTCTATTATCCACTATGTCCACTATGTCCCTTCTTTGTCCATCTTCTACCAATACTCCCCAATTTTTATTTATGACGTCTCTTAACCTATTGGAACCAACACCGTATTCAAGTACCTTATCTAGGGAAATCTCTAGCCTTTACTAGTTCCTCATTTTCTAAATATGGACAAGCATCAATCTTTTCTTCCCTATTTTGAATATTATTATTGTCAGATATCAAAATATCTCCCATATTTAATCCTGTTCCCAAGATGGGTAGATATTTATTTCCTCTGTTTTGGGCAACTTCTGTGCTAATGGTTCTCCAAAAACACCTTAGGAAGGCAGGTGAAGGATCCAAGGAAACACCAAAATATGAAAAAAACAATCCCAAATCCAAATTTCACACTGTAAAACTGTTTTAATAAAATGGATGTTGAAAAAAGTATATACAGATACACTGTTTTAATAAAATGGATGCTGAAAAAAAGTATATACGAGTACGTTTTAATAAAATTGATGGTGAAAAAAGTATACACAAATACAGTTTTAATAAAATGGATGCTGAAAAAAGTATATACAAGTACATGTTTTAATAGAATGGATGCTGAAAAAAGTATATACAACTACTTGTATATACCTTTTTCAGCATCCATTTTATTAAAACAGTTTTTCAGTGTGATGATTGGATCTGTGCTAATGGTTCTCATGGAAAGCTCAGTGTACCCCTTCTCAAGGAGTATATCCTCCAATTTTCTTTTCTCAGTTTCAAAAGTTAAATTATCAAACACCATACTTGCCAATCTAATAAACTGTCCCTTAACAAAACATTTTTGGGGACAAAGGATGCATACTACTGAAATGTAGATAACTGTTTGAGAAATTGGGGTTTCAGTAAATAGTAGAAGAAAACCTATTTCTTTCTTCTCTAAGGTGTTGCCCAAATAATCAATGCTTGCTTTGTCCATTTGGTAAGTTAATTTCAAGAAAAGGGTAGCATCATTGAAATAGTCTATGAACCCAGGAATTTCCTCTATCCCCCCAGAGGACAAAAATTTCATCCAAATATCTGAGATATAATGAAAACGTCTCCTCAAAAAGGCAACCAAAACTGAAGTGTATCTCCCAACTAAGCATCACCAAGTTGGCATAAATGGGAGCACAAGCAGACCCCATCACAATTCCCTTGATTTGTTTGAAGATGTTACCCTCAACCCAAATATAGTTGTTGTTGAGCACAATCTGCATACATTCCATAATAAGCCTATAAGTTACTAAAGAAATGATCTTTCACATCTATCATCAAGAAGATGACATCCTTGTTCCAAACGGAATATGTGATCCTACCCAAACAATCCCAAGAGTCCCTAAAAATTGGGGTTGTCCATTTTTTAAAAGGTTTCAACAACTTGTCCACATAAAGAGCAAGATTATGTGTTTTAGCCCCTGTTGCAGAGACAATGGGTCTAAAAGGAAGGTGCTGCAGGTTCTTGAGAACCTTAGGGATCCCAAATAAAGATTCTGGTCTGACTGTTCCACAAATTCCTCATCTAAAACTAGAAATAGATCTATATATTGGTAGGAACTATTCACTTCATTCATAGATGCTCTGGTAGAAGAGTCACTATTTTCCAAAATCTTTAACATTTCTTTAAAGTATTCTTCTCTCCAGAAAACAACTACCCCCCCCCCCTTGTCAGGTTTCATTATTCTAAGGTGGGTATTCCTTTTCAGGTTCTCTAAAGCATCATGTTCTTCTTTAGTAAGATTAAAGGCACTATAAACCTTTTCCCCAAAATATAAAACTGGTAAATGTTATGCTTAGGTTTTCCGCTATTACATTTGTCAGCCTTCATGATGAGGTTCCAGTTAGGCATCACCTTGAAAAAGAGTCTGCACTCATCAGCGTTAAAGATGCCATCATCTTTGATGCCTCTGGCAGTGTCTGGGAACTTTTTGATGAACTCTTCCACAACTTCTACTGAAACTTCATTGGATTTACCACACAAGACTTTCTGGGAGATCTTGTGTTGCAGTTTAAATTTTTTGAGTCAACCACTTGATGCTTGGAAATCTGCACCCTGAATTCCTGTGTGAATTTTTTAGCAACTTCTTGGATCATCGTCCCGGAGATTCAGGCATTAACTACCCTCATTTGTTTGAACCAGCTTAATGTAGCTTCATTGACTTCATCAAGGGAAGTTTTCCTCCTTTTCCACTGTAGATCTTTACTTTCCTTACCATATATCTCCAAGCACTCATGTTTACATTTTTGGATGTCCTAACTGTGGTCTTGCTAACACCGAAATGTTCCACCATCTTCTTTGGCTGCTGCTTTCCAGAAAATGTAGAAGATCAACCTTTTCCTTCAATGTCAGTTCTTTCCTTTGGCCATCATGTCTCGATTAACTGTAAAATTTTTAAGTAATTGTAGGATGTACCTGCAGTTCAGACCAGTCCTTCATGTTGAAGGAATCTTCAGCAACATGTGATAAACAACAGGATGTTAGGCATAATCCAACAAGTAAACACGAACCAAGTGAGCACACCAATCCAACGGAGCTTGGACCCCACAGTGTAAATTAAGTAAATGATAAAATGCACCAGATATTGTAGGGTCACTGGCAGAAGGAAGCAAAGTCCAAATAGTGTCGCCACAGTTCTATATGAAGTCAAACCTCAGTTCCACTTAAGAAATAACGAAGTGCTGCAAATGATACATATAACGCAGATCTGATTTATTTAAAACGTTAGCGCTTTCACCCAAAGGCTTCCTCAGGCGTCGGGGCCACAATCTTTAATAACGTTGATAAATCATATCTGCAATATATCATGATTTCAAAAAGTGAGGATTTTCATGAAACATAGATTTACTATTGAACTTATGAAATGCTCCCTTCTGCCCAACTATCTGTGGCATATATATCAACAAGTGGTAATAATAAAACAGAAGAAAGAACATGTAGGACTCAACAAGTTATAGAGGGTAAATTAATAAAATTGTAATTGTGTCATAGCCCAAGTGGTCAACATACAAGTTAGTATAGTGGTCACGGTCGGCGGGTTTTTCATTTTCAAAAATTTAGTCATTAGGTAGGAGGGCCAATAATGAGGTGGTAGGGGGTGGTATACTATATTTGTAATTAGATTTACTAATTAATCTTTAACTGCCTGTATAAATGCTTAATATTTCAATGTTGCAATGCTTGTTGTGGATGGGGAAATCAAAAAAAAAAAGGTGTAAAAGCTCACTCTGTGCTGCAGCAGAAAAACTAGAAACAAAAAACCTGCTATGGAAGAATATCTGTGTAGTAACCTATACAATTAATACAATCTGCAACATATAATGTAACATACTGTTTGAGGGTATTGGAGTTATAAAGTGTTCTGCAATTTTTCTAATGAGCTTGGCCATTGGTTACAGTACTAAGCTGAGCTGTGTAACCAATCACATTCAGGATCACAGATATGCATGCTTTCTAGCAGATTATTTTTCCATCAAATAGTAGAGAAATAACAGGTTATAGTAGCTGCTACTATTTCTTTCTGTAAAGATAGTGAAGGTGTGAGGGAGAAAAACAGTTACACATGCAACAGTCATGCTTCCCACTTATATCTTATATCTGCACTTGTACCTGTAATTGTACTTTTTATCTTTTTAACCACAGTCAACAATCAAGAAAGTAATGCCTTCATGACCACTCAAGATGACTAACACAACTTATAACCCTTGTACCATCTACCATCTCCATAACTCTCAAACTCTTAGCACAACAAATCTGGACAGAGCCAAAATAAAATGTTTGTGTATTTTCTGATATTTATAATGTCTGAAACTGCTATGTCTGTCTGTATTCAAATATTTGTCATTTCAATGTGAGGCAGAAAAACCACAATTTTTTATAATGACATAATAAACAAAAAATATGAAAAAAAAAAAAGACAGGACAGTTAACCTGTATAACCATCTCACCATTCCATCTTCAATATAGCTAGAACTTATATTTTTCATTTTTTCTCCATGCTCTGTTTGCTTTGACTTACAGTAACTCCTTCTCATTACTTTCTGTGTTTTTCTCTGCCTTTTAGTATGATTGATTTAGCTTTCAAGTCACACTCTAGTACAAATCAAATAGCTTGGCCACAGCTAAGTTAAAATAGTTCTTCTTCAGGCCTGCACCTGTTAATGATGATAATGTACCATATATAGTTTTATGCTGCTTGGAGGTTTTACCTAAATAATCTAGCTAGATGCCTTTCTTCACACAACACTACATGCATACGAGCCACAAAAGAATCATTAGAAAATTAAAGGGCCATTTCCATCAATATTTATATAAAATGAGTGCCTGCAAAAGTAATGTAAAGAAATACTGCACAGTACTACTGAATAATCACATATAGATGTGCACAGAAAACAAGCAGTGATTTAGCCCCATTATGTTGTCTGTGTACACTAGCTTCTTAATGAATCATTATTCCAATCTTTTGGTTTATAAGACAGCTTTTGTGCAAGGGGTTATGAAAAGGATCTTGCCTTAGTGTTTCCATATTTGACTCCCTGTGTCTCCATTCAGTTATGATATAACTTGAGAAATCCATTTAAAAAGACAGTAGGCTAAGGTCTTGAATGAGAAGAAAAGCTTTTGCCTCAAATTATTCCATGAGTTTACAAATGAAGTAAATGCAAAATTTGTGAGATTACAAACTACTTTTGGTACTCCATGGATACTTCCTGTCTAGTAAATGCATTTTTTATGAAATACACTTAAGGAAATCTGTTTATGATGGTATGTATGTTTAGTTTGTCAAATGTAAACTTTACTGTTTCACAAATTACACTAAAATTAACCACTGTTACAGCTGCTGGATTCTACAGTTGTCTTTATTATTTTCTTGGACAGCAACAGCGAGTTAACTATACATACCCCAAATGTCAACAGACTGATAATAGACAATAAAAGATAAACATGATTATTCTGGCATCTTAACTAGAAAAGAAACTGATAGCAAAATTCAAAGCTAAACACAATGACAATATTCAGAGGAGTTTTAATTTGCATTCCTAAATTTGTTAACATACTCACTTTCCTAATGCTCCGAGAATTTCCCTTTAGCTTGGTTTTAAGATTTAAGGTTCACACATGTCCTTGATTAAGGTTAGAGTGAGGTTTACAGTTTTGATCCATTGATGTTTGGACTTCTATGGTTACCTGATCATGACCAAATGTAGTCCATCTGACATCTTTAACAACATTGAGGAGGTTTTGCAAACTTTATTATGGATTTTGTTTTCCAAAACCTAAGAATATCTATTGCAGAACTGTTTATTAATGTTTCTGCTAGGTTTAAGGCTGTGCTACCTCAAAAGCAAAACATGTCATCAAAGTTCAGAACTATGATTCACTATTCCCAATCTCCTCTTTCATTCGGTACTCATATGCATGTAAGCAAAGCACTACTGAAGGCAATATTCTACTCTTGCACTTGGCAAGCTTACTGATAATCATACCACTCAACTCTCCAGATTTTAGCAGACTGCCAAGATTTTTTGCCTCATATTTTTGGTCTGTTCCTTATGAACTTTATGGTTTACTGGCAAATCACAGAGAATTGAATTCACTAAGTAATGACATATATTTGAGTTTCAGTCTTCATATCCTTCAGAAAATGCATGCAAACACACAAACTATTTTATTCTAGCAACTTTAAAAGTTTATAAAAGTAAAATTTAAAATCTGTCCCTATTTTTCAGCCTTTGCCCCCCATTATTTTTAAGTTTTGTCCAGATTTCTTGTGCTAAGAGGTTGAGAGATATACTTATAATACACTTAATATTTCCAGTTATAGTTAATATGTATAATGGTCTGGCAGTTCTACAAATGGATCACTGTTCTATAGCACATTAAGGGTACCACTCATGTTTTACCACATATCATGGGAAAGAAGAATGTACTTCGTTACATATACCTGATAGGTCATCTTGTATACTCTATGTGTCTGTATTTATACATGAAAGATAAACTTTTAATGACTGGACACTAAATAAATAATTTATAAAATGATTTTATGTATTTACATGGTTGACATACAAGTTGTCAAATGGCAACTTTTCAAAAGTGAAATGAAGCCGGCACAGCTGATTGATAACTGGCTTCTTGAATTTGCCGGCTTTCTTCTTGTATGAGATTGTGGTATAGTGGGGAAAAAACAAAATCAAACTAAGAACTAAAAAGGCGTATAAGAAACCAATAAAAACAAACGGAACCGGCAACTGTAGAAAAACAATTTACTTAGCACTTTCGGTAAAAACAATGCTTCACCTTCTTCAGATACAGAATAAAACAATTAAGACAGTTTAAGTAATCTTGTACATACCAGATAAATTATCCAATTAACCTATTAAACAACTAACAACCATAAAATTTAAAAATACCATCCGCATACACACAAAAACACAGTCTAAAGGCAAAAACCTTTTCAAAAAGTTTAAACCCAAGATTTCATAATAAGAAACTTTTTTAGACAAATAATAATAATAATAATAATAATAATAATAATAATAAGTCATATATAATCAAAAAACTGCAAAAAGGTGGTAAAAATCACCCATGTGGAAAATATGTAAACAAGTAACCAAACTTTCAACGTCTCAAAGATAACCATTTGAGTACACATTTAATAGATATTTGTTCATTAAGACCAGGGAATATGTATGCACTTGTCCTGATCTGCCATTCTCGTTCATCAATTTCTAACAGGAGTTGCCAAGGTCCACCTCTTAAGTCAGGACGCCTACAATGCAAAATTAGGAACTTAAAACAGTGGTCAGGGTACTCAAGTATGTGTTTAGCCAAGGCGTTGTTTGTGTCCTTCTTACTAACAGCATAAATGTGTTCATAAACACGCTGTCTTAGTTTTCTTTTGGTTTTGCCTATGTAAAAGGCAGTACACCGATCGCATGTCATGGCATAAACAACGCCTTTAGATTCACAATTAAATCTACCCCTAATAATATACAATTCATTATTAAGCACAACCTGTTTAATGGCTCGAATATGTTTACATTGTACACATGCCGCACACTTAAACATACCATTGGGACCTAACCCACCTGGTTTCCTCCTTTTTTCAAGCAAAACTTTAAGACTAAAATTCCTTCTATAGGTGATCTTAGGTTGCAACCCCAATTTATCACTCAAAATTGGGTCCTCAATAACCACCTCCCAGTTTTTATTCAGTAGACGCCTAATATAATCACAATCCACTGAAAAAGTACATAAAAAAACTAATTTTAAAAACTTTATCGTTTAGAAGGTCACAGTCAACATCCTGTTCAATGTTAACTGATGTTTCTTTTACCATAGGGGCACCTAATAAAGGTTTAAAGTGACCCTCGTGTCTTTTAGCCACTACCTCGTCCCTAATCTTGTCAATTAGATTAATTGCATATCCCCTATTAACAAACATTTTTTCTAAATTCTGACATTCTGTTAAGAAGACATCAAAATCCGTGACCATTCTTGCTGCTCTCACCATTTGCCCTTTTGATGGAACGGATGACAGCTACCATAGTGCAAGAAGGTATTGGAGTAAGTGGGTTTTCTATAGATTTTACTCTTGTATTTAAGGTTAACACAATCCTTATATAACAGGATGTCCAAAAAATGAATGCTGTTCTCTTCTACTTGATATGTAAAATCTAAAAAGTCAGTCAACTTTACAATATCTGAAATAAACAAAGAAACTCCTCCTTTTGGGCCTTTCCACATAAGAAACATGTCATCCTGGTACCTAGTGTACCAGGAGACATGTTCCTTGACTGTTGGGTGCGTGAACAACATGTTGTTCTCCCATTGTGCCATAATAACATTTGCAAAGCTCCCTCCACAAGGGGAGCCCATAGCTACACCTGATGTTTGCAAAAACACATCCCCCTCAAATGTCAGAAAGTTGTATGATAACACCAGTTCAAGCAAAGTTTCAATAAGGTAGATAGTATTGTCTGGAACTTTTCTAACAAACAAGAATTCTCTAATCCATTCTAAACCTAAATTGTGGGGTATTATGGTGTAAAGGTCCTTCACATCTATAGTTACAAAACATACATCTGCCTGATATTCCAAATTGTCTATGTTACCCAGCAAAGCCCACGAATCTTTACAAATTTGTGATTCTTTTTCAATATAAGGTTTCAATAAACTATCTACATACTTTGCACAAGCATAAGTTATAGACCCACGTCCATCAACTATAGGTGTAAAACGTGGGTTTGAGATTGATTTATGTACTTTTGGAATTCCAAAAAAAGCTGGTACTTTTGGGGCTAGTATAGTTAAATATTAATGTAAATCTACATCAATATATGCCTCAAGAAATAAGTCTTCCAACACAGTTCTAACCTTCCTATAGGCTATGTTTAATTCGTTAATCGAAACTTTTTTATATACTTCAGAATCTAGATGCTTTCTCATAGCCACTACATAATCATTATGGTTCATCAACACCAACCCCCCACCTTTATCTGGTTTCATTGCTCGTATGTCACAGGTGTTAAGCAGATGAATAAAGTCATACTCAGCTGAGGAAGTGTTAAAATTATTGTTACTTAGCCTAAAATGATCTTTATGTAGAGCTCTAAGGTCAAGTTCACACATTTTTTCAAATAGGCTCGAGTTAGGATGCAATGGGAGGTAAAAAACACTAGAGACCCTTTGAGAGTTGGTCAACAGAGGATGGTTACCTAGCAGTACATTAAGATTTAACTTACGAACATAAAGTTTTAGATCTATTAATGTTTTAGTAAAATCCATTTTTCTGCTAGGAACAAAAGTAAGACCTTTGGAAAAGAAATTAACACATTCCTGGGTAATGTTCAACTCTGTAAAGTTGTATATACTAAAGTCTCCTTCAATACTTTTACAAATAATAGGTCCGGGTCTATAATAGTGTTCATTTCCTATCTCCTCTGCCTCATCCTGCTTGTTCCTTTGGCCCCTCGGGGTATTCTGAAAACCCTGTTGATTAGCGACTACCTCTTCATCCTCGCTAATATTGTCAAGGTCTAACACCCCATTGTCCTTGTTGTTATTGTGAACCACATTGTTACTCTTGTTGACATGAGTGTTCATGAGCCGTTCACTCCGCCTCAAATGTTGCGTAAGTTGCTCGTTGGTGTTGCTTCGTGGCTCACCCAGTTCATTTACATAATGTGCCCCCGTTAGTTTGTTGGGGGCATTAACAATAAGGGAGTTAAGAACAGGGGGTCTAGGGTAGGCTTTTTTGTTAGCATAGTCATTAACGTCATGTGTAATTTTTTTTTTTTTTTTTTTTTCTTTTTAACACTCAGCAACTTCTCCATGGTAGCCTCAATACTCATAAAAATATGAGAATAGTCATATTTGAATGACATGAAAATCACGGTTTTAAAAATCTGATGCTCAAGTACCTCTAATTCAGTTTTAAAGTCACATATTTCAGTGTTGTAAAAGTTAATTAATGCTGTCAAAAACTCAAAACCTTGTCTATCAAATAGTGAGAGTAGTTCAGAATGAAAAGTAGAATTTTTTTCACCAACCCCATCGAAAACACCACTGGTTACAATATGCTTGTCTTCAGCTCTTGCACTAAGCTACTTCTTGAAGAGCTTCTTCCATTTATAAATAGTTTATATTAAGTTGATTGATTTGAAAAGAAAAGAAACACCACCACTGGTTCTGTCTAGAAAATTCTCATAATTTCCAAAAAAAAAAAAACGGGTTTTTTTCCTAGAAAGAAACGTAGTAGGAAAAATGACAGTCAGAGTGCATTCCTGAGTTGTTATGCTGAAGCAGCCACAACTGACCTAGTAGAATGTTACAGCTGTAGTCTCCATTCGTGTTACATTTTGCCTACAAGCATTAATATCATTTAAAGGTTGGTCAACATTGATCCGGAACTAGTACCAATACCTGGATAAGGGCTGTAAGGTTAACTTCCAGTTCTTGAGTAAATAGAACTTGAGATGCCGCTCCAGTTTCGGTTTCAGATGCCATAAGACCACAAATCACAAAAAACAAAATCAAACTAAGAACTAAAAACGGAACCGCAACTGTAGAAAAACAATTTCAATGCTTCACCTTCTTCAGATACAGAATAAAACAATTAAGACAGTTTAAGTAATCTTGTACATACCAAATAAATGATCCAATTAACCTATTAAACAACTAACAACCATAAAATTTTAAAATACCATCCGCATACACATATGAACCATAATGATTATGTAGTTTATTGAAACCTTATATTGAAAAAGAATCACAAATTTGTAAAGATTCGTGGGCTTTCCTGGGTAACATAGTCAATTTGGAATATCAGACGGATGTATGTTTTGTAACTATAGATGTGAAGGACCTTTACACCATAATACCCCACAATTTAGGTTTAGAATGGATTAGAGAATTCTTGTTTGTTAGAAAAGTTCCAGACAATACTATCTACCTTATTGAAACTTTGCTTGAACTGGTGTTATCATACAACTTTCTGACATTTGAGGGGGATGTGTTTTTGCAAACATCAGGTGTAGCTATGGGCTCCCCTTGTGGAGGGAGCTTTGCAAATGTTATTATGGCACAATGGGAGAACAACATGTTGTTCACGCACCCAACATTCAAGGAACATGTCTCCTGGTACACTAGGTACCAGGATGACATGTTTCTTATGTGGAAAGGCCCAAAAGGAGGAGTTTCTTTGTTTATTTCAGATATTGTAAAGTTGACTGACTTTTTAGATTTTACATATCAAGTAGAAGAGAACAGCATTCATTTTTTGGACATCCTGTTATATAAGGATTGTGTTAACCTTAAATACAAGAGTAAAATCTATAGAAAACCCACTTACTCCAATACCTTCTTGCACTATGGTAGCTGCCATCCGTTCCATCAAAAGAAGGCCGTAGTAAAAGGGCAAATGGTGAGAGCAGCAAGAATGGTCACGGATTTTGACGTCTTCTTAACAGAATGTCAGAATTTAGAAAAAATGTTTGTTAATAGGGGATATCCAATTAATCTAATTGACAAGATTAGGGACGAGGTAGTGGCTAAAAGACACGAGGGTCACTTTAAACCTTTATTAGGTGTCCCTATGGTAAAAGAAACATCAGTTAACATTGAACAGGATGTTGACTGTGACCTTCTAAACGATAAAGTTTTTAAAATTAGTTTTTTTATGTACTTTTTCAGTGGATTGTGATTATATTAGGCGTCTACTGAATAAAAACTGGGGGGTGGTTATTGAGGACCCAATTTTGAGTGATAAATTGGGGTTGCAACCTAAGATCACCTATAGAAGGAATTTTAGTGTTAAAGTTTTGCTTGAAAAAAGGAGGAAAACATGTGGGTTAGGTCCCAATGGTATGTTTAAGTGTGCGGCATGTGTACAATGTAAACATATTCGAGCCATTAAACAGGTTGTGCTTAATAATGAATTGTATATTATTAGGGGTAAATTTAATTGTGAATCTAAAGGCGTTGTTTATGCCGCGACATGCGATCGGTGTACTGCCTTTTACATAGGCAAAACTGAAAGAAAACTAAGACAGCGTGTTTATGAACACATTTATGCTGTTAGTAAGAAGGACACAAACAACGCCTTGGCTAAACACATAATTGAGTACCCTGACCACTGTTTTAAGTTCCTAATTTTGCATTGTAGGCATCCTGACTTAAGAGGTGGACCTTGGCAACTCCTGTTAGAAATTGATGAACTAGAATGGCAGATCAGGACAAATGCACACATATTCCCTGGTCTTAATGAACAAATATCTATTAAATGTGTACTCAAATGGTTATCTTTGAGACGTTGAAAGTTTGGTTACTTGTTTACATATTTTCCACATGGGTGATTTTTACCTCCTTTTTGCAGTTTTTTGATTATATATGACTTATTATTATTATTATTATTATTATTATTATTATTATTATTATTATTATTTGTCTAAAAAAGTTTCTTATTTTGAAATCTTGGGTTTAAACTTTTTGAAAATGTTTTTGCCTTTAGACTGTGTTTTTGTGTTTTTGTGTGTATGCGGATGTTTTTTTTAAATTTTATGGTTGTTAGTTGTTTAATAGGTTAATTGGATAATTTATTTGGTATGTACAAGATTACTTAAACTGTCTTAATTGTTTTAGTCTGTATCTGAAGAAGGTGAAGCATTGTTTTTACCGAAAGCGCTAAGTAAATTGTTTTTCTACAGTTGCCGGTTCCGTTTGTTTTTATTGGTTTCTTATACGCCTTTTTAGTTCTTAGTGGGGAAAAAGGAATTTGCTCTTTCCCAACTGTAGACCCACCTTGGAATTGATATATCTAATTAACAGGGGATGGAGGAGGGCTTGCCTTAGTACAAGAAAAAAAAAGTAAAGAGTTGACTGGGTTTTTTCCATAGTAGTGTACATTTCGAGCCATTGTATTTGATAAGTTAATGACTGATATGTTACTTATTCAATAAAACAACATACACCCATTTATACGTATAATATAACATACATGCACATATGAAGGAAGACAGATCTCTGTAGATTAATTTCTTAATGCTTAATTATTCTCTGGATCTGCAAAAAATAAAATAATACTTTTAATTTACTTTAATCACTCCTATATGAAGAACTCATTTCAATGAAATGTGTTTTTACAGTTGGTCTGTTGGTGGAAAGGAAAGATGACCATCTGCATCACATGTACTCAAGGGACTAAATCTTGGCCACAGAAAGGTTAATTGCATATGACAATTTGAATCAAAGTGTTAAGGCAACAAACTGTTAATAAGTTTTACCTTATAGCAGGAGTATGGTTCCCTCAATTTCCACTTCCAAATAGTATAACTTTGATTAAGTTTCTTAACCAAACAGTACTTTAGGGTTAGCAATGAAAAGGAACACTTGAGTCCAATGGCTGACCTTCTATTTATTTTGATTTTATTTGTTTTGATTTTGTTAACTGGGGTAGAGCACCGATCCCTTTGGACCTATTTCAGTTTCAGCCAAGGATAAATGCAATAAATACATGACATTATACACAGAAAGAATGCCAACACTCAATATATACATATATTATATACAACGTGAATATCATAGTTGGGTTGAGGGTATAAAGGCAACATATAAATGATATTATATACAGTGTAACTGACAAACCACAATGCAAACATGCATTATATATAGAATGGAAATCAGAGTTGGCATGCTGAAAGACTCACCATTAAAAGAAGAGTCAGAGAATGGTATGTAGAGGGGAAATGGGTATGAAGAGGTAAAGTTATATGACCAGAGAGATAGCAGGTACATTTTAACAGAATCCTGAAATATGCTTTCATTTCTAATTGTGTAAGAAGAATTATCTTTAAGAAAAGAAGAGAGACGTTCCCACTGTTTGAGACCAAGGACTGAGAAAGCATGCACTGCGCAATGAAGCCTAGTTTGGGGGCTTTGAAGTAGGGACACACATGGTTAAGATTTCTAAGGCTGTATGCTCGTAAATTTATGAATAGTCTGAGCCTAGTGGAAGTATCAGATTTAATAAGTTTAAATAGTTGAGAGGCAGGCAGAGTGTCAGCACTTAGTTTCACATTGTCAGTTACTTTTTTGATGTTTTTTGCAGAATATGTTGAAGCCTGCCAATGATAAGAGTGAATCTTAAAGAAATTTGGACTCATCCTGCCTCTGTGACTACTTGACAATGATGTAGCTTCTTGCCTGTACTGATGATGTCACTTCTTGTGCCAGTCATTGAAAAATACAAATTATTATAATTCCTCAAAATATCAGAAGTCACTGGAGTCAACAGAAGGCACAAAAAATTGCAGTGGGCATGAAAAAAGAGGATGAGACATGCTATACTAGGAATCCATTTATGATAGAACATTTTATAAAGTATTCAGTTACAGCTTGACATTTGGTCAGTCTCTGTAGCAGAAAATCCCACATGAGTGAAACAGGTTTATTGAAATCCACTTTTGATCAACCTGATTATGCTCTTCTCTACGCTTGTGTTTGTGGAATTACTATATGTACATCAGACAGTGGCAGGGGGGTTTGCCCCCAGAAAAATCATCTTTCTTTTGGTAAACTGAAAGTGGTTTACAGCAGACCTGTTTTGTTCAATTAGCATTCATAGTTACTGTGTTTGTGAGTTAGCATGAATCCAGACAAGAGTCAGAGTGAAGACAGAGAATGGAATATGAAATACTAGTGTTTCTAAGCAATACGGAATCACTTGATACAATTACAAATAGGTGAAGCTAGAGGAATTAATGCAACTTTTTACAGAAGCATAGCTGGCTCAGTCAGCGCTCTGTGCTGATACTACAAACTAGTGCCCTACTAACTCAGCTCATCAAGTCAAGAACAAAAAAAAATGCAGTTCAGTATAATAAGCCAGTCGGCTTATTTCAGTTAGATCCAGACCACTTTCCCCAGCTTTTCCATTGAAGAGTAAAAAAAAAAAATGTCCATTCCTCCTACTGGCATATCAACTAGGTGACCAGATGCACGACAAGCCCCCTTCCCCACGTCCCTTCAACTCACCCTCTCATGTCCAATTTCTGTGCCATACCGATGACCCTCCTTTCCCACAGTTTATAAAAAAAAAATTTCTTCTTTTAAACTGTAGCAAAGTTGTTGTTGTTGTTGTTTGTCTTTCGGCTTTTTCCCAGTAAGGGGTCATCACAGTGGTACTCCGGTCCGCTAATGATTGGCAGTAGATTTTTTTACGAAACACCGAGGTGCCAGCTCGATGCCCAACCTTCAACGAAGGCATGCCCATTTACGTACGCATGTCTTTCGAACGCTACCCAACCACGGGGAGGATATGCAGACTCCACACAGAAGGCACTCCCAAGGCAAGCCGAGAATTGAACGGGAGAACCTCTTGCTGTGAGGTAACAATGCTACCGCTGTAACTGTAGCAAAGTGCTTGGTATAAATGCAGCAAACAATTGTACAGCTTACACTGTGTCTGCACAGTGCTATGGCACTCATGTTTTAATTAAAAAAAAGAAATCTTTTAAACTGTAGCAAACTACATGTTACAAATGTAGAAACCATTTGCTACAGTTTATACCCTGTCTGCCAGAACACTGCAGCACTCATGTTTAAATTAAAACAATTCTTTTAAACTGTAGAAAACTACTTGCAACAACTCTAGCGAACAGTTGCTATAGTTTATACCATGTTTGCATGGAGTGCTACAGAGCTCAAGTTTTAGCAAAAAAAATAGAGATTTTTCCATTTTTTTTTCTTTCAAACTGTAGCAGCTTGCTACAATTTCATTAGCATTTGCTACAGTTTACACCACACATGGAGTGCTACAATGCTTAGATTTGACCAGAAATGTAATACTGGCTTTTAAAATCTGGTATTGTATTAAAAAGAGATTCTGATCAGTTGATGACACCTTTCCCAACACTTTATGCTTGGGCAGTTGCGCCTCTTGCTCCACCATAGCTACATTACTGCTTTTTGGGAGCTAAGGATAGTGGTGCTTCCTTCTATGCAGTCATTTTATAGACTGTTTTAGTGTTAAACCATGATTGTAAATTACCTGTGGCAGTGCTATCAAAGCAGTGGCGAAAGATATACCTCAATTAATAAATCAGTGCAGGTTTCTTAGAGGAAAGCAAACATTTTATAATATATTGAAAACAGAACGTTGCCAAGGATAGCACAGGAACAAGATAATATATTGCTGTTTTATGTTTAAATGCATAGGCTTGCTATATTTTATTTTTAACTAAATTGTCATAATCACTAGACAAAAAAGGAAGGTCAGCTTACTTGTTTCCCTTCTCCTGCCAGTCTTATAGTCTCCTGCCAGTCTTATAGTAGTTAGTGTATTGCCTTATGTTAACAAATAGCAAACTCTTACTCAACACAAATAATTTGGTCTGTGAGAAGTGCAAATATTTAATTAATATAGAGCCTTCTTTCTTTTAAAAAAAAAATACTGTGAACAGCAAATACTTCTATCACACTGAGGCTGTAAAATAATCTTTATAAATGCCGCCTACATCCTAGAAGACTAGATCTTACTGTTTCATATATACCTACTTCAAAGAGTTACTAGGTCACTGTACTAATAAAAAAGAAAAAAAGCATTTTAAGAACAGGTGATTCTACAGCTAGGTAAGCAGATTGTCCACTCTCTATACAAAGACAAAGATGGGGTATTAGTCAATTATCTTTTAGGTGCCATCACAGGAGCTCTAAAGACCCTCTCATCTGGCAAGTGTGAGTATGCCTATGATGTGGTGGTGGTCCATGTGGAAATGAATAAGTGGGGTAAAAAAACTCTGAGAGTCATGCATAAAAATACATTGTAAATCTCTGTACATGTGACAAATACATAGATTCATAGGTGTGTACTAGGCTGACCACCATTAGGGACCTTATAAGCCTAGCCAAGCAACAAAAATATGACACACAAATTTAATTTCTATAGATGGTGATTTATTGACTGCCTCTATCCATCAGAGACATAGGTGCCAGACCAGAGGTGAATTTGCATTTACCCATCCATTGGTCCAAGTTGCACTTAATTAGGGATAGGGAGGAACTCTGATTCACATGGATGAGGAACCTGTTCCGGAGAATGGGAATTCTCTGAGAAACATATCTGTCTCTTCAACATGTCCTGTTTATATTGCAAGCAAAATTTAGGTCTTTTAATTTAATAGTTCTGAAACTGTTTGTTTTGCAGATGTGCAAAAGATTCATCAGAACAAGATCAGGGATGCCTTGTATGCCATACAAAGATCTTTTCTCAGAAGTCTGTATGATGCCAAGTAATGACACAGTGTTTTCAGATAAGCAGCATAGGCGTGTAAGACACTGGTACTGTGTGGAATCCTTCCTTCTCCAAAAGTGATGCCTAGCTACAAAGAAAACGATAATTAGCTTCAACACTTGGTTAAAATAGTTGCTGCCATTCAAGGGAGATCAATATGTGTGTACAGGGGATTAGATGCTCATTGGTCCAACTTACTTTATAAAAGGTGGCCTGCAGTTCTCATTCTAAGGCTTTTACATACTGACTAAAGCCTTTGACACCAGCAAAGCAACTTTTTTCAAGAGACAGAGTCCAGCTAATGGACTTTCCAACATAACAAACATATTAAACCCAAAACTGGATAACATTACGGTGGCTCTACTGCATACCAGAAGTCTCATCACTAAATTGCCCAGTCTTGAAGATTGCCTGCATTTATAACACATCCTTATATATTTGATTATTTGGGATGGTTTAAATGTAAAGAACCCACTCCCTCTATATATATATGGGTTTTATGCCAAGCATGCCTTCAGGCCTGATAGCAGTTATGGTGTCATCTCCATATTGTTAAGGACCATATCACCTCCAGATATTTTCTCAGAGACTAACAAACAGAACTCATAGAAACCCAGATCACCCAAAGTAGGGCAACCTATCAGCTCATAGCAAGTTAGATGATACCCTATCATGTCTCCTGATGATCATGTCCAGAGCACACAATCAGTAGTGAGGGATTTTGTCACCCAAGTTCATACCAATCTGACTTTTGACCACCATGTTGCTTCCATTGTATGGAAAGCCTACTACATGGCCTACCTCATAAGTAAGGTTATCTCATCCAGGAACAAGTAGGTCATAGCATCCCTGTATTCTTCCCTTATAAGGCCCATTATTGAGTACATGGCATGTACCTCTCAAAGCACATGCAGCAACTGGAGACACTACAGAGGTTCCTCATTAGGAGAATCCAGGGCCTCAAACATCTACCATACACAGATAGGCTAAAAGCCCTATCCCTCTACCCAGTTTCATACAGTCTCTTCAGACATGACCTCTGTTTGGCATACAAGGTGATCACGGACCCCTCCTTGATTGGACTGCTATGTATTCGCAAGTCAGGCTCCCCTTGAGCAACCCACACGCGCAATCTCAACCTGGTCTGTGATATCAATAGGACTTGTTGGCGGGACAGATTTGTGTCCCAGAGACTCCCCCATCTGTGGTACAGACTCCCTCTCCATGTCAAGCAGAGTACCTCATTAACCCTTTTAGGTGCAACCTGGATAATTGGATGGGAAACAGAAAATACACTTCTGGGATTCCACCCATGTCACTGCTGGACAGGGGCATCAGGTGCTGACTTGTCTATACATGGACTAAACTCTTGACTTAAGGGCCAGTAACCTATTAACCTCCTATGATCCTATGATCCTATGATCCTACGTTTCTTGAATGCATTCAATGAACTCCCTGTGAGCAAAATCTCCATTATAGTGGGGGACTTCAACTATCCAGCAATAAACTGGGGCACCTATATATCCAATGTCTAGAATTTCAGAGATTTGATAAACAAACTCCCCCTAGATCAGATAGTTAACAAAACTATTAGGGGACATAGTATTCTGAAACTGGTCCTTACAAATATGGCCTCTTCCTGTACTATTACCATGGTATCACTGTCCCCATATACATCAGATCATAAAGTAGACTTTCACCTTCAAAAATCTCCAAAGCCTATGCATGAAATATCTCAGAATTCAAGGATTTAGACATACTAACCTCATCAAATTGTATGACAATGCTTTAAAGGTTACTCATGGCAGTATCATCTTTAATGATAACATAATATGTAGATTCATGAAGGAGTGATAAATGTATTGAGATGGCAGTCTGAACCAGATAAAACATAATGGGAAAAATCAAAAACAAGAACCTCCTTGGTGGTCCTGCAAAATAACTAAACCTTGCAATAAAATAAAACAAATCCTTAAATTATAGAGCACAAGCAAAACCCGTCATAGTTATGATATTATCAGAAATATTAGCTAGCTTTATGTAGTCTAAGGAATTAACTGAAGTAGTGACTGCTTTTACTACTGAAACTGTTTACTGTTACAGGTCTATATTACAACGTTGAACGCACAGGTTAAGTTCGAAACCCAAAAAAGTACGAAAACACAGAAAAGTGATTTTTTTCCTAGGGAAAAAAATTGCTGTTCTGGAACAAAAAAAAAAACATGTACACTTTAAACTTTAATGTGGGGGCTGAAGCCCCCCCACAGCCCCAACGTGGTGGGCTGTGCTCCCATACCCCCCCTACTTAAATATACCAACTCCAAGATCACACCACAGTGGAGGAAATAGCAAAGCCATGAAAACAGCCCACCGATTTATTTTCCCTGGGAAAAAAATCAGTGTTACGTGGCTTTGCTATTTTCGTGTTTTGAACATTTGGGTTTGATATTACAACGTTCGGACTCCTGTGAGTTTGACGTTCTAATATAGGCCCTACTGTTACATATGCTGTTATCCTTACAAGGAGTTTGACTAGGGACTTGTGTAATGTAATGCTCCTTAACTGGTTTTGACTGTTTTGTCAAGGGACTAACTGAAGCAGCGACTGCTTTTACTACATAAACTGCTGTTAAATATTCTGTTATGCTTACAATGGATTTGGGCTGGAGGCTAATGTAATGTAATGTAATGCTCCTTAACTGGTTTTGACTGTTTTGTGTACTTGGCTACGGTATCCTTTCCCTAGTTATTTGTAGAAACTTCAACTGCACATATTCCGTTTAGTAAAGCAGTGTTTTAAGTTGCCCGAGATGGAAATGCTTGTTCCCTGTTGGCACCTGGCAAGTTCCTTCAGCCTCTCTTGTTCAGTGCTGTCCTGTATTACTTAATATTGCAGTCCTACATAAGTGTGTGTTCTGTGTTATGCTCAGATGTGTTCTAACCAATTATCGCCTACTGCACTGTTATTTTGAGAAATGATGACTGCATAAGTATGTGTTTTACTGTTACTATTATATGATTTCTGCCTCTTATCTAATCCACTACAAGCCCTGAGGTCAGGGGTCTGTACATTATGGTATGCTGAACTTCACTCTGTCTCAGTCATTCCATGCTCACTCCACAGATACCACAGGTCCCCTTACAGCCTCTCTAGGTTCCTTTGTACCTCTCCTAACAACACACATCCACACTTAGTAAGCTCACCCTCACTCCTCTTAATTTATTGCTCACTGAGATTTTGTAATAACTAGCCATATTCCTAACATCACTTACTATCTCTTTTTTACAGCACACTTGGTCTGCCTGTATCATTGCAGCTTAGGTCCCCCCCTCCCCAGCAACTGCATCATTGCCAGATAAAACCACTGCTATGGTCCATTTTCTCCATACAGTTGTTGAAAGCGAAGAATACCACTTTATAATAAGGATACCCATCAGACAAGTCTGCATAGGTGACTGGATGTTTGCAGTTCTTGGTATTATCAGATTTGTCCTTAATAGTTGTGTTTTAAACACTGTGACTGGTTGTTTACATTTCTTTTCATAGGACATTTGCTACTATTACTGCTTATTTTTTTAAACATTTTTTTGGCTGGTGTGCACACCTGCAAACCCCCCCCCCCTGCACAAAAGAAGTGTAATTCTAACTTTCAGTTAGTATTATTATTTTTATTTTGTATTATACCTTTTAGTTTATTGTATTTGTTTCCAATGCTTCAAGCACTGCAGAAATATGTGTTCATAACACAATCATATCTTTATTACAGATGGCTTTCTTGACTGATTTTCTAAATAGGAAATTACATTATCCAAAAATTTACCTCCAATGTATCCTAACCCGTATTTGCTTAAATGAAGCAAATGTGATGAGAACATTTTACAGTAAGTCATTTACACAGTCTTTCCAATCTTTAACCAATGGCATATTATAAAGAATACATAATATCCACATCTAGTTGTTAAACAGATGCACTTTAGTAAAATGTAATTGTTCAGTCCTGGAGAAGGGATTATTTCACAGCGTATTACTTGTACTGATTTAGTTTTCAGGTTTTCAGTAACACCTAATAATGAATTTTACATATGACTGATGAGGGTGAACTTAATAACTCCAAATAATTGCAAACCCTGTGTTGGTACAATAAAAGGTATTGCATTGCATCTGTATTCTAATGTATTTGTGTTTTCTGCTAGTAAACCAGCATAGCCTTTCTTAATTTTTTCTGCTGTTATTAGTAGCATGCTGTCACTGGCTATATTCTTCACAGTTAGAAGAATACTATCGCTACAAACAGAAAATCCATCTGTGACCTTTTTTGTATGCATTTAGTACAAGAATATGCCTTCAGTTAATATTTCCTGTTTGTTGCCAGACTTTAATAGCGGCTTTACCTTATGTTTAGCTGTTCATGTTTAAGCATAGTTTCATTACATTGCAATGCCTGTACCACTGCTTATCTTCATTATGGAACAGCCATTTCATAAGATGCAGAAAGAGCCATTTTATATTTATCAGTCACTAACATCGCTATTGTTTTGCTTTCATTATGCTGGTCTTCAGGAAGTAGCCATAGTTAAAAAGTATTAGCTTTGCTTAACAAAACTGAGATCTTATAGTTCTATTTGTAGAAAACATCCAGCTATGAAGCATTTGAGCCTGACTACAAAGTAGCATGCGATACGGCTAAAAATGTGTGTTTTTTATTCTTAACATAGTTCTGATACCCATTCCCTTTCATGTTTGTTTTCATGTTCATGAGTGTTTTTAACGGTTCATCAGTTGGATGGGTTGAGATGATTTTGGCTGAGTCATTCTAGTCCTTCCCCTTTTATTGAGTGTACTGTTCAAAGGCCAGGAGTCATGCTTTGAGGTCTGCCTGTCCAATCCATTATTTAAGAGGCAGAACTGTCTTCATTATGGCTATGGACTTGACCACTGCTACTATCCCCTTAGCTCCAGCAGCAATACTTTGTTGTAGTTGCTATTGTGTTGTCATCTTGGTATAACATGGACATACTCTACACACACAAAACAAATCTCCTAGTTGAACCACAATACTGCTGTGAATTTATTAGGGGAAAAGTTTTCCATCAGTGACAGGTACATTCAAAATCATTGCTGGCATGGAAATTTGTGTGCCAGTTTTACCTGTTGCATCTACCAACTTGTGTTCAAAACAAAACATTTTGCCAGGGTATTTAATAAAAACAGATTGCAAAACAGCAGTTCAGCAGTGCAACCTCTTGTTTAGAACATGAAACTCTGCAGTCTCTCGCATACCATTTATTTATTTTTTTATCCTTTATTGGCTGGGTTAGTATCTCTAAGCTAGTGGCCTCTTTTCAAGAAAGACCTAAGGTAATATTTAAACTGCAGGAGAAATCTGGTCAGGCTACTCTGTTCAATAGGTGCCACAGAGTATTTTACATCCACCTGAGATGCCACAAAATCAATCAGATGTGGCCTCAGTTTAACATCTCATGCAAAGGAGAACACACTCAGGACTGCAATCCCCCCCCATATGCTGCATTGCACTGTCCGCAATCCATCTACCTGGTGTGGGAGTAGAACTCACAGCCTTCTGTACCAAATGCAGTTTGAATTATCCCTAAATGAAAACTTGGGTACCTTGTACCTAACATGATTGTTTTAATAGAATATCACCAAGTAATCTTTCAAGTTGTCTATCCTTTTCCACAGCAAACCTCCCAAAGCCACTATTCCAAGCACAAAATTTCCCTACTATGAGAGGCCATCTTCTCTGCCCTGCAGAGCTATGGCGCTCAAATTATTGTACATTAAACTATTTAGATAAATGTTTGCTAACAACACTGTTTAACACAGATACATGTCTGTCTTTTCTAAAAGAACAACACAGCATTTAATGTTATGTACAAAACATCATTGTAATACATCACATGGCAATACTATTTATATTATTAGTTGCATGGCAAAAGGAAGACTAAGGTGCATAGAAAAGGTAAGAGATTTGTTCAAAATTACATCACCTGCTCACTACTCTAGCTTTATGCAAATATCTCATTACTTTGCTGTACTTCATCATTTTTTTGTGGATACTGCTATATGTGGTAGTATATAAACAGTGTTAAAATGCATTTTGTAATAACACTTTTTAAAAAGTTTATCTGCAGCTCAGTGGTGCATGTTGTATGATATTCCTTTAACACTAGAAATAAATCAACAATTAACGCATCTGTAACAAATGTAAGTAACCAGGGGAAATATGATGCATTCATTGAATAAGGATGCAACGAATACTGTTTCTCTCAAATTAGCTTTCAGGGACATCAAATGATTTGCCCCCAAGGGACAATTTGTTGCTTGAATATATGGCTAGATGCCAATACAGATAGGAGGCACCAAAAAGATGTGGGTCTAAAAGACTGCTTTATAAATTAATTCTTTTGCTGAAGCAGAAAGGGAAACAAAGAAGACTTGTGAGCTATATTGAACTGAACAATTCATGCCTTTGGTTGGTGCTTTTTGATCTCTTCATGTACGACAACCAGCATTATAGTAAATCGTGAAGTGATGTAACACTGGAGGGGAAAGGGTGAATACATGGAAGGTGCAACAATGCAGGCAACATCATATATACACTTTAAACACTGTGATAGTACAGAAGGGGAATTGCACAGAGTTTGAATTCATAAACTGCCAACATTTATGCATGACTGCTGTCTTCAGATTTTTTTTTTTTTTTATAGGGCTGGGTATATAACCTATTGTACTGTCTCTTTACATCACTTGGACAGCTTATTAAAATCACTACATTAAAGATGGTTCATGTCTTGATCGGGAATAGGGTTACAATATACAACAACATTCGTATTGCTTCTTACCAGTTAAGTGTTGTCCTTTTCTTATTACACAGTCCCTGCTTATCTGCCTTGAATGGTCTACATTTATATGAAACAAAACAAACCAGAGGTTAAGAACTACAGATTATGAATAATTTTATTTTCAGAGTTAAGGAATTAAGGTTAGGATTTAAACCAGGTTGCCACTGACAACACACATGAAGAGAATATATTAACTTCCAATAATGAATATTAACTACAAGAATTTATGTGTGAAACATGGGTGACAGGGATGGCCATGTGCTAATGTCTGGATTTGTGTAGTAGTTAAGTCCAGTCAGAAAAGATGAATGAATGCTTTGCCACAGTCGAATAGATGATGTTACATTAGTCATATAATAAAAGCAGAAATACTGTCAATACAAATAGGGAATGCATAATTACAAGAGCAATGCTCCAGGGCTGCACTATCTTGGGTAATACAATCACTCATGAATGGCACTGAAGCATGTGTCTTTGGTTTATGATTCATTTCACACCATCAGTAAAGTCATTGCACAATAATCAGCATTCTATTACATGTGAACACTCTGAATGGTTATGCACATAGTGAAGTTAATATGTGAAAAACAGCCATGTCCAGAAATAAAACAGAAATAAGTTTGCCAGCTCTCACTCTAAAAATAAATATGTAGGGTAACCAGTAATGCTTGACAGTTATTTTGTTTTCGCAGTTTGGTTGACAGAACATCTGACTGATTGCATATCTCATTGACAGTTGTATGAGATCACAATATTACCAGGGTTGGGGAATATTCCCTTTCCCCAGTATTGTGCAGTCTCAGAGTTGGAATATATTCTTAGCTAGCTTATTAACACCTGTTTGATGTACAATGTTACATCTCATCCTACACACAACATTGCATTCTACAGTATTTTCTGAAAATTCAACATAAAATGCATACAATAAACAAATGTAAATATCGAACAATAATGTACAAATAATGTCATAAGTTAAAACTGTTCACTGAAGTGATAATAATAATTTCATAGTCTTTCCATAAACACTATAATATATTAAAAAGAACACAAACCCAGAAATATATGTTTTGCTAACATTCATAACTCATACCTTGGCAAATGTACAACCTAGGCATATATTGTTAGAACACTGTTGTTAACCATTCATAAGTTTTCACATGACAGCAAGAAATTCTTCTCTGGGTGAATGCTTACTGAGATTTACAGAAACATGTACGAATGTATAACTGCCAAAATAAGCACTGAATATTTCCCAAGATCTGCAACATGCAATGCTGATATCAATTACAGTTTGCTTCAACATCTGTGGTTTCTCCTGATGCCATACAATAGTTTGCAAGTCACTTAGTTTTTGAATTGAATTAGTATTAAGCACATATGGAAATATTGTTTATTTTTATAATTGCTAACAAGCAACTAGCAGCATCTCCAGTATAGTGTGATATAAATGGATATTGACAATACATTTTCCTTTCCTCCACCATGGCATTTCACACCTTATCCCTCAATACTCTACAGGTTTCTCAATTAGAAAAATGTAAACATAAATACAAAGATATGAATAATAAGTGGCAAACTGTGACTAATTTCTCCATTGCAGGACATCCTATGTTAACAGTGTTAGTGTCATTTTGTTAACAGCTCCGTACCCTTTCTAACGCTGCCTTTTAATAGCTGCTAAGTCACTTAGTTAAACAAGCTGGACCAAAAAAGGGCTGAATGGAATAAAAAGCTATGGGTGTTAACTAGAAGTAAATAAAAACGATGCAATAGACTTGAATGAGTTAGATGGAAGTATGTGTAGTGCAGCCGTCCACACACACACACACGCACACGGACACGCACACATCGGGGTCCAGGAGCGAGCTTGTCTCCTACCAAAAAAAGAATGTTTGAATGTTTCAGAGTGACATGTTCTGAAACTATTTTCTTGGGCACTGCTTTGTCAATCTTTTTTTTCTTATTTTTTTTAATGTTGACACTCGGGTGTTTCGTTTTTATTTTTTACATCTATATAGATATACATATAGATAGATATAGATATAGATATAGATATAGATATAGATATAGATATAGATCTGTGTGTGTTTATGTAGAGAGAGAGGGAGAGAGAGAGCAACCTAGTGTGGTGCTTCTGCCAGCTAAGTGCCAGGCAGGCAAGGCTAACATGTCAGAATGTCAGATTTTTGAGAAAAAACTGTGACATGATCTGAATTTGAAGTATTCAGGTTAGGAAAGAGCAATAGGAAAGATTTTTATCAGGAGACTATAGAGTGGCAGAGTAACACGAACTGGTCCTTAAGGTAACATACCAAAATTAAGCATTGGAAATCCTAACCTGTTCATATGTAAGATTATGTTAATTTCAAGAAGGCAGACATCTTTTGGGACATCAGAAGAAACTAGGACACTTATGATTTGGAGTCTGTTACTACAGTGAGACTGTCTGAGGCAGAGTAATCTCTTTCACTATGAGTAGATAAAAGTGAATGCACTGAGGATCAGAATTCCTGACCTGCATTTGCTGAAAAAAAATTACCAAAAACTTTTTTAATGGACAAGCCCCCCCTATACTACTTGATGTGGGAGGCAAGCCCCCCTCACGCTTTCAAACTTGTATATACCAACTCCCCAGCCAAAACCAACTTGTAGAAGGAGGAAGTTCCCCTCCAGCACAACTTGCCAATAGTGATTTCTTATGGAGGTGCTCAGCTCATTGATGGGTTGAACCTCAGCCAGCTGAAGCTCAAGCATTCATTAATTCATTCTTCATCCACCAGGAAGTTACCTAGAGTAGCCAATCAACTTCAAGGTGGGAGTCCAGTGAGAGGTCTGGATTTGCCAGTGAAAGTCTTGGTAGCAGAGCCTGGAGTTCATTTGTATAGAACTGGTAGAATTCTGGTAAAAAGACTTTCTTCTACTTTCTCAAAGAAAGTCTTGGCATAAAGAGATTATAACCTTGTAAAATAATTGTTTGTATGGTAATGGGTTTCCCATGATTTTTTTCTCATTGTTTCACATTTGTGGAAGAGAACATTTTATATAGCAGGCTTTAGTTTAATGGGCTTTTCAAAGGGTGCAGTCCAGAAAGTCTTTCAGCTTTTAGAGTATTTTTATTTTTGCACCTTTGCTTATTATTGTGCAGCTGTGATATAATAACTGATATGCTTACATTTTTGCAATTTGTTCCATTTTGTTGATATTTAATATTAGGTTATTGGTTACTTTTGTGGTAAAATCCAGCACATTTTTTTATTTTATTACCATGAGGGACCTAAACCTTATCACCACAATAAACAGAACATGCTGGAGGGATAGATTCCTGTCCCAGAGACTTCCCCTACTCTAGAACATACTACCTATCTATAGCAAACAAAGCTTCTCATTAGCACTCTTCAAGAAAAATATTGATGATTGGATGGGAAATAGGAAATTCACCCCGGTGATCACCTCTGTGGCTCTGCTCAATAAGGGCGCAGGAAAATAATTTTCTTAGGTGGCGAAAGCCAGAGTACCTTTTTGGCTAGGCTTGTATAGGCCCTAGGGCTGATAGCCTAGTACCTACCTATGAACCTATATTTACAGGGGATTCATATTAAGGGGTTTATAAGTGCTTATTCCATGCAAAACATACTTTTTTTATTTTGTTAGGTGCTACTGAGTATTCAGCTATTGTTTATTATTTTGTATGTCAGTATGTGATGTACATTCAGCATTTTGGTATATTTGGATTTCTGGGTTTGATGTTTTGTGTTTATGGATTTTTCATTAGATATTTGCTGATATAATCATATTTTATATATGTGTGAGTGTGAGTGTGAGTGTGAGTGTGTGTGTGAGTGTGAGTGTGAGTGTGAGTGTGTGTGAGTGTGAGTGTGAGTGTGAGTGTGAGTGTGAGTGTGAGTGTGAGTATATACCTATATAATTTAATTATGTAATAACACCACTGAGGGCAAGACCCTAATGAATCTAGTAGGTATTATTTTTTCTCCATGCTTCTTTCAATTAAGAAAATAATAATTTCATCATTAATAGTGTTTCTTTTCAGCAGTCGCTGGAGTAGATCAAGTACTTTACTTGATGAAGACAGAATCACTATTAAGACACAAAGGAAGGACTTTGCTATATTATATACATATATACTATATTATATATATACATCTATATTATATACCCATTGGCATACCACATATGATGCTGATTGTCCTTTTCTTTCTCTCCTGACTTGTTGATACTAAATGGCTTTCCAACAAATAGCACAGTATGTTATGCTGTGTTTTTCTACTCAGAAGTAAAGTCTACAATATGAAAGGCTTAACTTGTAATTAGCATGGGTTGAGAAATTTGCCAGAATATCACTGTATGCACTATCTTCTTTCCTACTTTGTAGGATCATGTGATGCCAGAGAAGAAACTAAGGTACAGTATGATATCGTACGTTCAAGTGAAAACAGTGTTAAACATGGTAACAACCCCATCTTTGTCCCGGTCTTTTCTAAGCAAAGGATGAATGAGGACTATTAACAGGTCAATGCTTGACAATCAAAACTTCCATCGCCAGACTCCACAGACCAGGTATTTCCCAATTTCCTCAGACTACATGTGGAGCTCACACTGCAGAAGAGCTTCTGTTCTGAAAAGAGCATTCATTTTTTCAATAAACCTACCTCTACTTTATTCATTTAGTGACAGGTGTGTTTGATCTCTTCTTCACTGCTGGAGTACATGCACCTTCCTGATGTAAGGGTTATAGCTACCATTCCTGTGGAATGGAAATCCATTCACAATTATTGGCAGAGATGTGCCTAAGTGAGTTAACCAGATAATCTGAGTATTAGCTGTATGCAAGATGTCCTGACCACATAGAAGACAATGAGTCATCTGATTACAAGTAATGTTAACCTGCCACCTGAAAACTGAAGCAGTTTATGTATCCCCACCTACTTATTATGTAAGAATGCTGCTTGCCACATGACAAAATGTGACTCCTTGTTTTCACACATGTTAATTGACTCTATGTACTTCATCTTTACTTCACAATTAAGATAAGAAATTAAATATTAAATATTTCCAGAAAATATGATCACTTGAGACAGCATTTTTGTTCTGGATGTGCACAGATAGTGTGTACTGCCATGGGAGTGGGATCATGGACTCTTGCAGAACCATTTCCTTTGATATTTGCAAGTCTTTTGCAAGTGAACAGAGTTATTAATTATCGATCAGTTGCAAGTGAGCAGTCCTGTTTTAAGCAATTGAGCATAAAACATTTAGTACTTTTATTGAACAATCACACTTGTATAAGCTATTTAAAATACACTGCAGTTTCCATATCTTTAAGTTTGTTTGTGGTAGCATTTCGTATCTTTAAGTTTGTTGTGGTAGTGATTCACTCCGGACACTTCTTTACTATACTTTTACATTAGGTGGACTGGGACTATTCGTCTAGTGGTAGTAGGTGTTTAACTGGTTTATCTGAGCTGGGAAACACACAAAAGGGCTCATAATGTAGTCATTGTATTAGCTAGAGGGCTCAGTCAGTTTTCTGTATTTCCAGTGTTAGTATAAATTTGGCACATTTGCACAGAGCTGTCCACTGTGGCAGTGCCATCTACAGATGCAAACATCTGGAAACATTGCTTATTTTCAATATACTGTGAATGTTTACTGTGCTAGTTACCTTATTATAAGACCCAGGACCATTGCTGCTCAGACAGCATCTGATTTGGTGCTGGGGGTAGCATCACTGGTTAGGTTAGCTGCAGATTACACCACGTAAGCACAGTTCCCTCATCCAGTTACAAACACTCTCCAGTCTTAATCTTTCAAGTACACATTAGGGCCTGCAGCCATGGATGGGTGCTTTCCTGCTATCTCTACATTCAGCTTGGTGGACATGGATATGCTGGGGCAATGTAACAAATGCCGTATGTACATTAACAACCACTTAATTCTTGAACAGACAAATACAGTATGTGAGAGATATAGTTACATATTGACATTGGATGCTGAGCTCTCACATACAAAAGCAAAAGTCAATAAGCAGGTTGTCAGCAACTCACACACATCACTCACCACACAAACAAAGAACCACACACATAAATCATCATAGGCAGAGGTGCTCACATATAACTTACTCAAACCTCAAAGACCTCTCAGGCAAAGTCCTCAGAAACTCCGCATGTACACAAACAAGGCAATTTCCATCTCAGCACATCATTGTGCCTCAGCTACCAAGCCCATAAGTTGAAACACTCCACAACCCAATATTCTGGTCATAGAAGACTCCATTTTGAAACACGCTGATGTCCCTCTTATCAGGCTGGCTAAGGGGAAGGTTACAGTTAGTTACTTGTCAAGGGCCAGGATTCGCCAGATCACACAAGCACTCCAGTCACTTACCCCTAAGTACCACTATGACTCATTCATAGCCCATGTGGACATGAATGACCTGAGATGTACCTTCTTGGACTATATGAAGAGAGACATAACTGAGCTTTCAAAATATGTGTCACAGTCAGGTATGAGCTCAGCATTGAGCAGCATTCTACCATCTCCATGGATGATGCCACAATGCCAGCAGAAAATAATCAACTTCAGCAATTCACAATTAGTTACTTTTGTCAGTCCGAAGAGGTCCAATACTTGTCAGCCTGGGAGGACATGGTTGATAGGCCAATCTGCTTTGCCAGGAATGGTCTTCATATTTTACCTCTTAGTCAGCAATTCAAACAAAACATGCTAGACAGAAAGATATGCTTCTCAGAAACTGCCCTTTTTGGAACAGGCTTCCTATTCACATTTAGCAGAACCCTTCCTTGGCCCTCTTAAAAAGCAGTTTGGATAGATGGATGGGGAATCACAAATTCACACCTGGGTTAGTCCCTATGTCCCTTATGGGCAGGGGCAATCTGTTAGATACTCATAGGTTCATACGTTCATAGGTAGGTACTAGGCTATCAGCAATGGGGCCTATATAAGCCTAGCCAAAAAGGTTCCTTGGCTTTCACCACCCAAGAAAATAATTTTCCTGTGCCCCTGTCAAGCAGTGCCACAGAAGTGATCCCCAGGGTGAATGTACTCAATGCACAGGTACAAATCCATGCCATCTGCTTACCCCTGTTGGCCACATATTGGGTAAAATCAGGTTATATTGGCTAGGCTTCTAAGGGCACTTAAGCCATTAGCCTGGTAATCTCCTATGAATGTATGAACCTATAGGGAAGCATTAGTAATTTTTCCCCACTGCAGTGTGCTGGATTGTTTATAAAATAGGCCTGTATTGTGTGTTAGTAACAGGACTGGCTAAGGCTGAAGATGTAACATCGATACTCAAAAGTATAAGTACAATGAAATATGGCACTGGGCCTACATGAATTGAATAGACTTTTGAGGATAAGATTTTCTGGCACATTCTGCTGACCATTTGATAAACATAATATTGTACCTGAATTTACACTATTCTTCACTCAGTTTAATGGACGCGTACCATTCTTTTGCCCAGCAGTCCTAAAGCAGCATTTGTTTTTATAGTACTAGTTACAGGTAATGTAGTGTCAATGCTCATATAGGGTATGGGTTTAAGATGTAAAACTTCTATGCGCACATTATAGATTGGCTATAGTAACCAAAAGGTTATGAACAGCATATAGCTTTATACTGAATGGCACACAGGCAATGTTCTGAGTTAGTTATTCTCTGTCTAAGCAATGGTGTACTTCTCTCTATAGTTATTTCGTAATAATTTTCAATTTGACTCCAGGACTAATTGGTTTCTCTCTCCATAGGAAAGAAGGTAAAGCCCGAGAGCAGATATTAGGAAGGCACACATTGTCATTTGAGTAAAATAGCCTTGAAACTCCAGTGAATCATGACTGAGCTGTGTTACCTTTATTGCATTTGTTGACCATGTCCTTATAGATGTGGTGTTTTACCATTGTAATTCCTGTCCTTTGCCAGCTATTTGACAATTTTGTTTTTGTCTTTACCCATCTTTACCTTTGACCTCTGTACTGTGTTTGCTTGGCTCGCTACATTACCCTTCTTCACTGCTTCCCACTCTGCTCTTCTATTCCTATTTTTATAGATTTGTTTTTCTTAAAGATGTCAGTACATTTTCCCCTAAGGACCTGGACATATCAGTTTCAAACTCTGGAGCTAACTTTTAGGTCATTAGTCTCTCCATCTTGGTCTCTATGCAGCCCTTGGCTTGTATTTGGTTTTCCATTTTTTTGCAAATCAGGAAACTGTCCATAAATAAGGTATGGAGTGAAGTCACACATCTGTACATAGGTTAATAACTTTGTACCAGAAACTTATACAGTATTGCAATATTAAAAACAGGCTTTCACTTTAAGGTGAACATGATTTTATGATGTATGTTCACTTTTTCTGTCTTTGTTGTTGTGCTGGACGTTAAATCCTATTATATATTTCAAGTTTGCTCATTAAATGGATGTTGGATTTACCACTCATTTGTAATATTACATGTAAATGGTTCATTTTCAGTATTTATATTCTGCACATGCAAGAATATTTAATGTTTGAATATCCTAGTTAAAAAGTATGTTAAGTACTTTAAGAAGTAATAAAGCAAACTCATGTATACAGGCTTGTAAGCAAAGTCATGGATATAAACATAAACTCTGTTGTGTGCTGGATGACCACCTGGCTCTTAGACAGTACCAAGGAAATTAGGACAGGGTAAACCACCTCCAAAAAGTGGCTGGTCACTTGTGGAGTTCTCAGGGCTCTGCTCCTTTTCGGCATTCACTTCTTGGAAGTCAAGGCCAAAAAGTTTGGTTGAGCACATTTGCAGATAATTGCAAATTAGGAACAGTCATAGAATCCCCCAAAGGTACTAACATTCTACAGGAAGGATTAATACATAAAAATGGCTAGTACCAAAGCCATGGCTTAAAACTCAATGCCAATAAATACATAATAGTACCCCTTTGAAGTCAGCCACCCTAATAACATACCCCCAATAGTCAGGGATTTGGGTATATATATATATATATATATATATATATATATATATATATATATATATATAAATATAAATAACGTGACCTAGATTTTGATCAAAACATGTCTAAGGTAGTAAGGAAGTAAGGAAATGATTCTATGCTGCTCAACTTATAAGCAAGGGGATGGCATCTAGGTTTGAGGAAGTCATTTTTCCACTGTATTTGGCTCTCATTAGGCCCATAACTAAGTGCAACACTGTGTACCTGACTAAGCACATGCAACAACTGAAATGTCCTCAGAGGATCCTCACAAAAAGAATCAAGGGTATAAATAGCTTGTCCTTTGCAGATTTCATCAAATCCCTATCTCTATACTCTGTTTCCTACAGACTGTTGTGAGGCAATGTATGCCTGGCATAAAAAAGTATCCTTGGATCTCACTCTAACAGACCTTTTGCATATCTGCAAAATGAATAGTATCAGAATTATTTAGTATAGAGATTTAGCTTGTGACATAAATAGGACATATTGGTGGAACAGGTATGTGTCCCAGAGAATTCTCTTTCTGTGGAACAGGCTTCCCATCCATGTAAAGCAGAGTTCTTCCCTAACCCTGTTCAAGAAAACCTGGGCAGGTGGATAGGAAATAAGATATAAATGCATGGCCATGCACTTATCTCTCGAATGGACAGAGGCAGCATGACAATCTTGCCCTAGGTTATGCATATCCCTTAAAATAATTTCCTAAGGCACATAAACTTGCAGGGTACATTTGGGAAGCTTGGCTACATTTAGAAAGGCAAGTTCATAACCTTGTGGGGTACATTTGGGATGCTTGGCTAGGCTTTTAAAAGCCCCTAGTGGTCATTAGCTTAGTATACATCTATGAAGCTAAAGAATAGCCTTTGGCAAGTACATTAGGTTTTAGAGAAAGGATAAGAATAAAAGCACTCGGAGAAGGTTGTGTTAGATGCCCATTGGGGTAATTATTCCCCTACCCAAGTCTCTAAAGTAAACTGTTTTCTACTCCAGTAATAACAGGACGGCCATGTTCAAGATTAAGAAACAAAGAGAGTTTAATTTGTAGAATGATATTTAAAAATTTTTAAATGCTCCTTGTTTCTTTTTTGTAGATTATATTAGCTATTTAATAATGTTTGATTGTTTCTACTACTCACTTTTTTTTGTAACATGGCTTTAATGGAACCCAGGATCCTGTATTAAACTGGTCGGGTCCACACAAGATGAGGCATGTATGGAATGAACTGTTAAGTATGGGTTGGAAACACTTGGAACATTTTGTACTTGATGGCTGTAGAGCCCACATCTTCATATCTAGTTAATATTGTTCTGCCCACTGCATACTTCTGCTCCTGCAGTATTTCCTTCTTCTGCAGACCACAGTATGATTTGCATATTTTCTTGAATGAAGTTGTAGTCACAGTTACTTGCATATATGTCGTGAAATTCTTTTACAGGTTGTGTTCCCTCCTCCTGTATTGCTTCATGTTCAGGTATGCGGCTTATTCCTTCCCAAACACATGACCTAACATTTTCAAAGGCACCTTTTCTGAATGTCATTGTTTTAGTTAGTAGTCATTTCATTTGCATAGAACTCTGTGAGATTTGAAGAGTACTTAAATTTCTTAATCACTTGTGAAAATGTTCATAAGGTGAGCTAATGGAACAAATATGCCATGCATATTACATCAAAGGTAAAATAAATCAAAGTTGTGAAGAAATAATTACTGTGTTTTAATCTGATCCTAGCTGTGACAATTCCTTTACATTCTGAAGCAACATTTTTGTTATGAAATATGGCATAGCTTTTTCATTCCAGCAGTTTGCTCCTGCCATAATTTTGAAAGAAGTGTGGTATGTACAGGATACCTATTAAGTTTGCCGACTAACAAAAGAGAAACAATGCTTTAACACTAGTGTTAGCAGTTTGGAGAAAGTACTACACTAAACATGCTTGCCCTATTTAACAAACGAGTATGCAGACCCTGTGTGCCATTAAGGCACGTAGCAATGACCCTGATGGTCTCCTTCCACACTAATCACCATTTTGTTTAAGTGCTACACACGCATAGGTTTAGAGAGGTATCCTGGTGATTAGTGGTTCCCCTAACTCCCTAATACCTATTCTGTTTATGTGCTGCTTGGGCATAAAATTACTGAGATATCCCAGGTTGCTAGTGGTTCCCCCTACCCAATACTGAAGACTCTGCTCATTAGTCTAGGTATGTGTGGAAGTAAGAATACATACATGCACATACACACACACACACACACACACACACACACACACACACACACACACACACACACACACACACACACACACACACACACACACACACACACACATGCGCACACACACACACACACACACACACACACACACACACACACACACACACACACTCACACACACACACACACACACACACACACACACACACACACACACACACACACACAGGGTAAGTGTGCGGTAGTGACTGACTTTAGGTTTAGGGGTGGATTAAGTGAGTTAGGGTTAGGGTGTGGGTAGGGTAAGTGTGTGGTAGTGTCAGACCTTAGAGTTAGGGTTTGGGTTAAGGTTAGTGCATATATAGTTGTGTGTAATGTGTAGTTTACATTTTGTGTGTCTGTGTTATGGTGTTCGGTTTTGTGAGTTTTCGATAGTGTGTGTTGTCGATCTTTTGGTGTCGGTGTTTTGGGTGTCGGCTTTGTGGTGTTTCAGTGTAGTGTAGGGGATCTATATATATATATATATATATATATATATATATATATATATATATATATATATATATATATATATATATATATATATATATATATATTTATGGGTCTACCTTGTTTCATTGAATCTCATTTCACTGAATTTCATTTCACCCTGACCACATCGCTGAAAACTCAAATTACTGAAAGCTCATTTCACGGAATCTCATTTCACTGAACTGAACTTAGTATATATGGCACTGTGTGGAGTACTGTAAGGCAAGTAAAAGGTATGTGTCCTTATCTCCACTGTAGTGTGATCCTGGAGTTAGCATATATAGTTGGGGGAGTGAGGGCATAGCGCCCCACATGGTTTGTTTTATATTGTATTTTACCAAAACTTCAAAACAATAAATTTTAAACAATAGACATGCGTAGTTACAGCACCAATGACTATCTCTCTCTTGAAGACAACATGTACTCAAAGTAAGTAGGGGGCTATGCCCCCCACACCGCCCAAAGTGGGGGGGCTGTGCCCTCCCACAACCCCCCAACGGTATATACTAACTCCAGGATCACACTACAGTGGGGAAAAGGGCATATACCTTTTACTTGCTTTACAGTACTCTACAGAGTGCCATATATACTAACTGCAGTTCAGTGAAATTAGTTTTCAGTTATTTGTGTTTTCAGCGATGTGGTCGGGGTGAAATGAAATTCAGTGAAATGAGAATTGAGAGAGATAGATATATATATATATATATATATATATATACACACATACACACACACACACACACACACATATTTATTTACAACATAAGCAATCACATTTGCAGCAAATTAAAGCTGTTCTGCTAAGATGCTCTTCAGTATATGATAGTATAATACAGGAGATTTAGCCTTAACTATTGTCTAATCTGCATTTGTCATTTTAGAGGTACTAATATGTACTGTGATTGTGACTTTGGGCCTCCAGTGAAAATGAGTTCTGCTCATTGGACATACCCAGAATGAAATAAAATGAACAAGTAAACATGCGTCTGGAACGTTTCTCCCTGGGACTCTGCTAGAAATTGACTCTGTCCAAGTCTGACTTTCCCAGTAAACAAATGTTAAAAAAATAAATAAAAAATAAATAAAATATATGTGGGCAAATGCAGCAGCAATATAGCAGCCATATTTGATACTAAACTGAAGCCATAGTGACATAACCAAATATACACCTTCCACTGTGTTCCTGTTTCCAAATAAGTAACTTCTGCACATAGCCTTCATGCCTAAGAGAAGGCACAAGGTTTCATATCTTAGCCTAAGCATCATTGCATCAGATTTGATGGAATTCAATTCAAAAGCTAATTGTAAACAGCAGACAAATGTGTGTTGGCACATGTCTTCCTGTATAGCGTTGTTACTGCAAGTTAATTTGCAGAATGTTATATTAAAACAATGATACAAAACAGGATATACAGTTGTGTAATACTATCATAACTCTGAAAGTCTGGGCTAAATATGGATCTGTGTTTTGATCTGTCCAAAGAGCAAGGCTAATACATAAAAAAAACAGAACTATGATCTGCCTTATGGTATTGTACAGTTATTACTTGCAAACAATAACATATTTTTAGATGGCAGTCAATGTGATGCTAACTGAATAATTGATCTACCCTTAACCCTACCCCCTGTTGCTAACCCCAGTCCTACTAATTATTTTACTAAAATTGTTTCTTTATTAATGCTACCATTATTCAGACAAAGTACATCGGAAAGCATGTAGTTTTGTTTTCATCAATTAAAAAAGGAGAAAAGGCCCGCTATATGTTTTCTTCTTAACCAGGCAAGTGACCTGGGCCAGGGACCATTTAACACTACAGCTCAGGCTAATATGGCAGAAATAGTAACAATAATCATATACAAACATTAATAGCATTATACCCAGAGAAAATCAAAATGCATTGTAATAAGTATACATGTAAAATCATACATACACATCCAGTTAGTGCTACACAGAATAGTGTAGTTGGAAAATTGGATATTTGTGTTTGCTGAATAATAGAAGGTGTCATGTTAGGAGTTCCAGAGCAGTTTAACATCTGGTTGCATACACTTGTGAAACTGCGTGAAATGACAGTGTAGAATCCTCAAAATATGGAAACAATTCTACAATGGGGCCAGTCCAGGCTCAGGTGGAGGATAGCCTCCCTGTTGTAGAAGGAAGTAGTAGTCCACAAAAAACACAAAAACTGATTGGCCAAAAAAGAGCCATAAGGATGACAGAGTGGACTACTGAGGATAAGAAAGAAATTATGTATTGTTACTATTATGTAAAAAGCCCAGGATGTCCAGACACAAGGCCATGGAACGTATCATCATGGAACTCATAAACAAAGACATTGGAGATCTCCAGACTCTGAACCCCATACAGTTTGGGTTTGTAAAAGGCAGATCATGTCTCCTAAACCTGATAGACTTCTTTGAAGTAGTCATCAAAGCCATAGATGAGGGTAAGGTGGTTCATACAGCCTATCTAGATCTTGCCAAGGCATTCAACACCATCCCCACTCTGGAATTATAGATAAACTCACTAAACTAGGTATAAATCCCTGTCACAAGATGGGTTGCCAACTGGCTTACTGACAGAACCCACACTGTGAAAGTAGAAGACTCCAAATCAGACTTCAGACCAGTGACAAGTGGAGTACCACAGGGTTCAGTCCTGGGTCCTCTCCTGTTTGATATCTACTTCTCTGAAGTACAGGCTAACACATGGTCTTTGGCTAACTAAATTCGAAGATGACTGCAAACTAGGAGCCATAATCGAAACTCCTAATGATGTGGACATCCTACAAAAGGGCCTCACTGAGACAGATGCCTGGTGTCAAAGACATGGTCTCAAGCTCAATGCCAAAAAGTGCATTGTCATCCCCTTTGGTAAAAACTCTGTACCCATGAATTACCACATAGGCGGTAGTCTACTTAACACCGAAAGTGTGATAAGATACCCACCCCAGGGATCAGTGTCAGTGTCACTTGAGGGCAGACAAATAATAAGGCATATTTTTTATTCAAACTAAAGGGGTGGCGAAAGCCACATAACTATGGGCTAGGCTTATAAATGCCCTTGGGCAGATAGACTAGTATGAACCTATGAACCTATGAACCTAAGAGACCTTGGGACACGGGTGGACAGTAGTCTCTCCTTTGATAATCACATCATCACAGTGGTCAGGAAATCCTTCTATGTGGCACACCTCATCACAAAAGGTTTCTCATCCAGAAAAAAAGAGGTCATTGTTCCCCTCTACTCATCACTCATTAGACCCATTATAGAGTACAACACCCCTTTTGGTATGTACCTTACAAGACATCTACAACAACTGGAAAGGCTGCAAAAATAACGCACAAAGAGGATTACTGGCCTCAAACAGATGCCTTATGCAGACCGTCTCAAACTCCAGCTTTACTCCGTCGCATATCGCCTACTCAGAGGCAATCTCTGCCTAACATACAAAGCGATGTCAAACCCAGAGCTGTTGGACATGCTCCACTTAAAGAAATCCCAATCCCTCCAAGCTACACGCTCTAGGGACCTAAACCTTGTCACCACAATAAACAGAACATGCTGGAGTGATAGATTCCTGTCCCAGAGACTTCCCATACTCTGGAACAGACTACCTATCTATGTCAAACAGAGCTCCTCATTAGCACTCTTCAAGAAAAATCTTGATGATTGGATGGGTAATAGGAAATTCACCCCGGGGATCACTTCTGTGGTTCTGCTTGACAGTGGCACAGGAAAATAATTTTCTTAGGTGGTGAAAGCCAGGGTACCATTTTGGCTAGGCTTGTACAGGCCCTAGGACTAATAGCCTAGTACCTACCTATGAACCTATGAACAAGATATAAAAAATGATTACGAGAGAAATTAGAGGAAAGAAAAATACTTCCGCAGGAAAAACTGTCACAAGCTTCAAATAAAAATTTGCTTTCATTAATACAACAGATTTCTGAAAAACAGTATATAGATCAAACTTTGATCTCTTTGAAAAAAGAAGTCTCTGAGGAAGTGAGAAAATATAAACAACAAAACCTAGAGATATTCAAAAAATATAAAAAAAGAAATATGGATATGGCAAAGAAAGAGAGATTTGATAGCAATATTTATGCAAAGGAGAAAGCCAAGTTAACTGGGTGGCCACGGTGGTGCAGTGGCTAGCATTGCCACCTCACAGCAAGAGGTTCTCCAGTTCAATTCTCAGCTGGGGTGCCTTTTGTGTGGAGTCTGCATGTCCTCCCTGTGGTCGCGTGGGTTTCCCCTGGATGCTCCAGTTTCCTCCCACATCCCAAATACATGCAGTCGATGGATTGGACACTCTAAATTGGCCCTAGATGTGAGTGTCTGTGCCTTCTGTGGGAGGTTGGTGCTGGGCTGGCAACTCAGCACTATAAAACTCCACTGCCAATCATGAGCGGACAGGTGATCTGCTGTGGTGACCCCTAAAAGCAAAAAGAAGAAGAAAGCCAAGTTAATTAATATACAGAAGGCAGTTTCAAAGATGTCCGAAGAAAAATACAGGCAAAGGCATCCAGATATGGAAAATTTCACAATAAAAAGACTAAAAGCACAAAGATTTAATGTAGAAAAGACGATTAGTAAAGTAGAAGTTAAAGAAATAGAAGCTGAAGTTATGGAGTGCCTGCAAAGTGAAGGATTTAATGGAGAAGGACTAAAACAGACTACATCACAGCATGATGGAGTGAGTCCCCAGAATAAGGAAAAGCAAGAAGATCAGGAGACATGAAGAAGAAATATGGACATGGGAAAGGAAAAGAGATTTAATATGGTGTAATATTTATGCAAAGGAGAAAGCAAAACTAACCAATACAAAAAGAGCAGCAACAAAGATATTTGAAGAAAAATATAGGCAAAATAAGAGGAAAAGTAGAAAAAAAAATTAGTAATGGACAAGTCAAAGAAATAGTTATTGACGTAATGAAACAGCTGCAAAGAGAAGGATTCAGTGTAGTAAATCAAATACAGAAAGCACCACAACAGGATAGAGCAATGGATATCCAAATTAAGTGGAAACCAATGGAACAGGAAGCAGCAGGTCAGATGTTATATCAAGATATTTTGGAGCTTTCCACAGGAAACCAGTATAAAATTTCACTTGAAGCTAGACAGGAAGGAAAGGAACAGGGAACTGTGAAAACTCTGATGCAGTCAATGTTGAGGTGTGATATGCCTGTGAGTTCCCATATGACAAAACAACAGATGACACAGGATGAAATTGAAGAGAATGTGCCACAAGAAGATGTTATAGAACTTTCTATAGAATGCCCACAGGAAATGGAAAACAAGAGATGTGCTCTCAGTATGGAAGAAAAGGAGTTAAGAGAAGAGTTGCTTGATTTAATAGACAAAAACAGATATATCAAGATCAGTGAGAGAAATAGACTGCAGAAGGTTAATAAAACCCCAGTCAGAAGCTTGATAAAACAAATGAACACAGTAATTAGGACTATCCATAGAGATCCATGCGATACAACAGAAGTAAACAGAATATATTACTGTGCTGCTAAATTAATAACTGATAAAATTCTACCACAGGAATATAGGGTAGCGAGGGAAAAGGAGGGGCGAAAGTGAATACCATCATGGAAATATCAAATGGAGAAAACTATAAAGCAGCTAAGACAAGAAGTGCCATTGTTAGAAGATTATAGAAGAGGGAACAGATCAACAAAAATATTAAGAAAGATAGATGTGATAAAAGCAATGCACAGTATTTGAAAAGACCAGGATCTATTATGCACTATTGGAGATAACAAACTAAAAATTTCAAAACAGGCAGAAAGACTCAGAAGATACAAAGATAAATATAAGGGAAAAGCACAAAATAAGAAATTTACTGATGACCCAAAAACGTTTTATAGAGAATTGGGAAATAAGGTAAAAGGCATTCATAGACCGCCAAAAAAAAGGAAGTAGATACATTTTGGAGATGTATCTATGAAGATCCTGTGGAACATAACAAAGATGCTAAATGGAAAGAAGAAGTAAAAGAAAGAATGAGAAGTTTAAAGATGCAGGATATGAAATGGGATGAAATAGCCAGAGAGATTGAAACAAAGTTGAGAAAAGACTCTAATTGGAAAACCCCAGGCCCAGATGCAGTACCTAACTTTTGGATTAAAGTATTAACTTCTTTACACGAGGATCAAGCTAAGAGTAAGAACTATTTATATGCACACCCCAAACAGACACCGCACTGGTTAACAGGAAAAACAATGCTCTTACTTAAGAGTGAACCTGCAAGCGACCCTAAAAATTATAGACCAATAACTTGTCTAACAATGATGTATAAACGATACACAGGGATTGACATTGATAGAGTTTATAGTCATTTAGAAGAAAACTCAATTATGACAGTAGAACAAAAGGGCAATAAAAGAAAGTCATATGGAACAAAGGATCATTTGTTGTTAAATAAAGTTATAGTGGAGAACTGTAAGAAAGAGAAGAATATAAGTATGGCATGGATTAACTACAAAAAGCATTTGATAGTATCCCACATTCATGGATAAAAAGAGTGCTTAAAAATGTACAAAGTACATCCTACACTGATTGATTACATTACAGTAACCATGAACCAGTGCCAGACCACTTTGCAATTAAGCCATGATAAAGGACAGATTATAATCCCAGAGGTAAAAATCCCAAGGGGGATATTCCAGGGTGACTCCCTGTCACTGTTGCTAATTTGCCTTGCCATGAATCCATTAAGCTGTTTACTTAACAGCTTAAGTCATGGCTATAATTTGGCTTCTAGAAAACAACAAAGTCTAATGACTTCTCATCTTCTCTTTGTCAATGATTTAAAATTGTATAGCTCATCAGAGGAGGAACTGAAAACACAGATGCAGGTTGTCAAAACTTTTTCAGATAATATTGGAATGTCATTTGGTCTTGATAAATGCACAAAAGCAACCCTTAAAAAAGGAAAACTGCAGCACCAGGAAAACATCAGTTTGGGACAAGAATGTGATATAAAAGAACTAGAGCAAGAGGGGGTGTATAGAAACTTGGGAATTGATGAAGGATCAGCAATAAAACATGAACAAATGCGAATAAAGCTTAGAAAGGAGTACTTCAGAAGACTTAAATTAATCCTGAAAACAGCATTGACACCTAGGAACAAGATCTAAGCTATAAATCAATTTTCTCTTCCTGTCCTAACTTACAGTTTTGGAGTGACTGACTGGCCCCAAAAATTGTTGGATAGATTGGATATTAAAACAAGAAGGATGCTTCATGCTCACCAATCATCATCTTATTTCAGCTGTTCCCATTAGGGGTCGCCACAGCGGATCATCTGTTTCCATTTCTTCCTGTCCTCTGCATCTTGTTCTGTCACACCAACCACCTGCATGTCCTCTCTCACCACATCCATAAACCTTATCTTAGGCCTTCCTCTTTTCCTGTTACCTGGTAGCTTCATCCTTAGCATCTTTTTCCCAATATACTCAGCATCCATCCTCAGCACATGTCCAAACCAATGTAATCTTGCCTCTCTGGCTTTGTCTCCAAACCTTCTAACTTGAGCTGACCCTCTAATATACTTATTCCTAATTCTGTCCACCCTCGTCACACCCAGTGCAAATCTTAACATCTTTAACTCTGCCACATGCAGCTCTAACTCCTGCCTTTTTGTCAATGCCACTGTCTCCAACCCATATAACATAGCTGGTCCCACTACCCTCTTGTAGACCTCCCCTTTTACTCTTACTGGTAATCGTCTATCACAAATCACTCCTGACACTCTTCTCCACCCACTCCATCCTGCCTGTACTCTCTTCTTCACCTCTCTTCCACACTCACCATTACTCTGAACTATTGATCCAAAGTATTTAAACTCATCCACCTTCGCCACCTCTACTCCTTGCATCCTCACCATTCCTCTATCCTCCCTCTCATTCACACACATATATTCTGTCCTGCTGACCTTCATTCCTCTTCTCTCTAGAGCATATCTCCATCTCTCCAGGGTCTTATCCACCTGTTCCCTACTCTCACTACAGATCACGATGTCATCTGCAAACATCATAGTCCACGGGGACCCCTGTCTGATTTTGTCTGTCAACCTGTCCATCACCATTGCAAATAAGAAAGGGCTCAGAGCTGATCCTTAATGTAATCCCACCTCCACCTTAAATGCATTCATCACTCCCACTGCAGACCTCACCGCTGTCACACTACCTTCGTGCATATCCTGTACCACTCTTACATACTTCTGTGACACTCCCGCCTTCCTCATAAAATACCACAACTCCTTTCTAGGCACCGTGGCATATGCTTTCTTTAAGTCTGCAAAAACACAATGCAACTCCTTCTGACCTTGTCGGTACTTCTCCATCAACAATCTCAGAGCAAGCATCGCATCTGTAGTTCTCTTTCCCGGCTTGAAACCATACTGCTGATCACTAATCATCACATCCCTTCTTAACCTAGCTTCCACTACTCTTTCCCATAACTTCATGCTGTGACTGATCAATTTAATCCCTCTGTAGTTACTACAGCTCTGCACATTACCCTTATTCTTAAAAATCGGTACCAGAACACTTTTTCTCCATTCCTCAGGCATCCTCTCACTTTCCAAGATTTCATTAAACAATCTGGTTAAAAACTACACTTCCATTTCACCTAAACACATCCATGCTTCCACAGGTATGTCATCAGGACCAACAGCCTTTGCATTCTTCATCCTCTTCATATCTATCCTTACTTCCTCTTTGCTAATCCATTGCACTTCATGATTCACTATCCCCACATCATCCAACCTTCAATCCCTCTCATTCTCTTCATTCATCAACCCCTCAAAATACTCTTTCCATCTGCTCAACAAACTCTCCTCTTTGAGTATGTTTCCCTCGTTATCCTTTATCACCTTTACCTGCTGCACATCTTTCCTAGTTTGGTCCCTCTGTCTAGCCAATCGGTACAGGTCCTTTTCTCCCTCCTTAGTGTCCAACCTTTCATACAACTCTTCATATGCCTTATCCTTAGCCTTCGCCACCTCTCTCTTTGCCATGCACCTCATCTCCTTATACTCCTGTCTACTTCATCTCTCTGACAATCCCACTTCTTCTTTGCCAACCTCTTTCTCTGTATACTCTCCTGTACTAAATCATTCCACCACCATATCTCCTTGTCGTCCTTCCTCTGTCCAGATGTCATACCAAGCACCTTTCTAGCCATCTCCGTTACTAGCTCTGCTGTAGTTACCCAGCTATTTGGTAACTCTTCACTGCCACCATGTGCCTGTCTTAACTCTTCCCTGAACTCCACCTCACAATTACCTTTTTTCAGTTTCCACCATTTGATCCTTGGTGCTGCCCTCACACTCCTCCTCCTCTTCTTAATCACCGACATCATCCTACAAACCACCATCCTATGCTGCCTAACTACACTTTCCCCGGTCACCACTTTACAGCTCACCAAATGATTTATAAAAATCAGTGTCTACAAAGATTATATATTCCCCGTTCTGAAGGACGGATGGGCCTCCTTGAAGTTGATTACATGTATAGATCTGCAATCATGGGACTCCACACGTATCTACTGACCTCACAAGATCCAAATGTGGTGAAAGTTTTGAAACATGAGGAGAATAAATCTAAGATGACATCTCTGCTTAATTTAGCAGAAGCATATCAACATCAAGCAGGAATAGAAATCAAACCAGAAGTGGATAAAAACCAGGCAGCGACTGAATGTGCTAAAAAAAAACAAAAGAAAGACTATAAGGTGAAGGACCAGATGAGAAGGCAAGAAATGTGGAAAAAACATAAATATAGTTGCAAGTATGGAAAACTTCTGGAAGAGCCTCATGTTGATCAAGAACAAATGCAGGAATGGTTAAGGAGAGGTGAATTTACATCAAGAAATGAAAGGTTAATACTGGCAGCCCAAGATAGTGGGCTACGTACACGCTGGTTTACTAAGTCCATTGAACATGTGGGAGAAACAGACATATGTAGGTTTTGTGGAACCGATTTGGAAACAGTCACACACCTTATTGCTGGTTGCGACTCTCTAATGGAAGAAGGACTGTATACTGAAAGGCCTAATAATGTGGCGAGATTGTTACACTGGAGATTGTGCAAACATTATGGTATCAAAGTGGCTGAAAAACACTGGAAACATGAGCCACAGAGAATCATAGAAAATTATGAAGTTTACATCACATGGGAACACCCAATTCCAACAGTCCAAAAGATCGATGCTAGAAAACCAGATATAGTGGTCCAAGAAAAGATGATAAAAGTAGCATTGATCATTGAAATCGCCATACCTAGTGACTATAGTGTCTTGCGTACAGAGAGACAAAGTCATAAAATACCTCGATCTGCAGGCAGAAATGAGAGCCATGTGGAAGAAAGATACCCAGACAGTTCCAATAGTAGTAGGAGCAACTGGTCTTATAAAAAAGAATTTACAATTGTATTTAGATATGTTACCAATTCATGTAACACCGTAAGAATTGCAAAAGGATTCATTACTGGGCACATTGCAGGTGCTGCGAAGAGCACTTTTGGCTAACATCAAAGAGTGAAACAATACTAATTTCATGAACTTTATTCGTACTTTGACTTAGGAATGGGGTCCATTCCCGTTATGGTATTAGAAACCCAAAAAACTTGGAGAAATTAAAAATTAAATCTATGTTATTTATTAGGTTCATTTTGTAACAAAAAAAATGAAAGCACTATGTTGTGTGCATTCTACGCCGTTAGCTCTTGATATACAGGGACTATTTTAGTACAGTATTTGATGTGACCTATGAAACTTTGTGAAATGCATTATTTATATTATTTGCATGTAATTGTATAACAACTGCTAGCATCATCACATTATGCATATTGCTACGTACAGGTGACATTTTTTGGAATGATTAGTGTGATGTTGAGAAATGTAGCACTGCTATGTGTCTGTATACACTATAAATGTATATGACAGCATTGCCTCCTTAAGATAAATGTATAGTATTAGTGTTTTAAAAGGTACTTTATCACATATTGCATTCACTGCAGTGATAGTGGCTACTGTGTTAAAAATGAGTGAACTGATAACATTTTTCTTGTTGTATTCCGATTTTGTACACTATTAAAGTTGCTAGTTTTACTGCAATTAGAGGTGTACCTTGACATTAGTGAACCCTGATTTCAAAATATCTGGGTAACGAGAGAGGTAAATCATAGCATTATGTCATCATCAGCATCTTCTACAAAAATTAAAGCTGAAAATGCTATTCCTGTCAGACACTGAGTTGAGTAGGACTGAAAAACATCAACGTAACATTTTGTTATTTGGCTTGGGAAAGGAAGGCAATATATAGTTTGTTTTCATTGTCAGAAAGTCAGAATAGTGCATGTTAGTCAGCATTTACTAGGTTCAATGAATGTCTTGTGACATAAGGAAATAGTATACATCAAAGGACATGCTTACCCAGATTGCAAACAGAATTCAAAATGAGGGTGGTCCATGTTGTCTGTTGTTGTGAGCAAGCCAATCATAGCACAGATGTGCAGGAGTCTATCCCAAAGATGAGGATGTAGTCAGTAAGAAAATTATTATTGCAACAGGAATTGTTGGTTTTACAGCAGAAGTTTATGTCCACAGAGTGGGATTAGCTGAGTTGTTTGATGTATGAAGCTGATGTTGTTGTTGCTTGTCTTTTCGACTTTTCACAGTTAGGGGTCGCCACGGCGGAACTCTGGTCCGCTAATGATTGGCAGTCACTTTTTATGGTGCCGAGTTGCCAGCCCAATGCCCAACCTTCAGCGAAGGCACGCCCATTCACACATGTCTTTCGGAGGCCACTCAACCGCGAGAAGATGTGTGAAGTTGATATAGGTCAAAAAGTAATGGGTCTTTCACTGCATGAAATGACAGACAAATATCACCTCTCAGGATGAGATGAAGAAGAGAAATAGAGAATGTAATCTTTTAGGATAGCTTAAGTGGCATGAACAAGAGATTTTTCAAATTAGGAATCTTTGAGACCTTTAAAGTTTTACAAGGTCATTTGAGAGGTGCATTCCAAATAGGGAATTGTATTCAATAATGGGTCTTAAATGGCAGGAAGAAAGGTGGACAAGGGCATCATTGGACTTAGCCCATTTTATAAGCTATGTGAGGCAGAAGAACTTTTGGACCTCAATTGAAACATGTTGGCTAAAGTATATAGTTCATTGTCAATGTAGATACTCAGATTTTTAATAATGGAGCTGTTTTAACAGGAATACCAGTGATAGATGGCAAGAAGTGATAGAAGTATTTCAGAATGTAAGGATGCTCTACTTCTTAGCATTTATGGTGAGACCATAATTAGGCCACTGAATGTTGACTTGATCTAGACCTTGATGGAGAATTTGGTTATCACTGCTGCAGAAAAAGGTGAAGTCCCAAGACTGGAAAAAACTTCCTTATTAGCCTCAACAAAAAGTTTGGATTCTTCATCAAAACCTCTAAAGCCAGCTATGAAGGCAGAATTGAGGCAGACACTATAAACAGCCACAAAGCATTCTATAGTTATATCAAGAATCTCCACAGCAATACCCAGATTTGCTCTGAGTTATTGCACAATGGTACCTCCTACATTGAGCCGACAGATATTGCCAACATACTGTCTGACAGATTCAGTGCCAACTCCCCCCCCCAAAGGACCAATCACAATAATGGAGGAATGCCAGGCACCCAGCATTACTGCAGCACAGGTTAAAGCTGCATTGTCCAAGGCCAAGAATACAGCTTTCAAGAGACCTGACAATACCCCTGGATGTGTTCTACATGAACTACAAATTGGATACGATAAGACACACTAAGAAACTTCAAAATCCACAAATAGGCAGGCAAACCAGAATAATCTGTTTATTATATAACTAAGCGCTTTTCGTACGTACTATGTACAAACTTTCTCAGAAAAAGAACAACAATAGAAGTGCCATTTAAATACAAAAATTAGTGATCAACTGATGCATCAATTAAGGTATAAAACACATTAAAGGCACCTTGCTACCACAAAACCAACTATATAGAAATGAATAAACATTACTACATAAAATACTATTATAAATAATAAATACAATGAAAAAATAATAATCTAACTAAAAACATATCAAATTAATAACCTTTTAGAGGCTTGTATTAATATATAAAAATTAATGAACCTACCTAAAGAGTCAGTTCCTGTAATAAGCAGCTAAACAGCACCAAATTTAACACTGAAAATATATTACATTCATATTATCTAAAGAGTATATCCTATTACAGAAATATAAAAATATATAATGATATACTGTAAGAAATATACGTGAAAAATATATATATGTAAAAATATATATATATATATATATATATATATATATATATAAAAAATAATAATAATCCAATAAAGGTCCTATCTACTAAGACTTTTAAGTTTTAACAATGCCATTATGGAACACATCATTTAATCCAGGCCAGTTATATGAATACAATCTAATCTGCCATGCTAATTCTAGCCTTTCCAATTGAATTTCAAAGAGGCCACCTCTAACATTAGGTATTAACTGATCTAACACCCAAAATTTGAAAGTATGTGTAGGAAATTCAGAAACATGCTTAGCCAAAGCCTTATCTAACTTGAATTTCTTTATGTTGTATACATGTTCATAGATTCTATCCCTTAATCTACGAATAGTTTTGCCCATGTAAAAACATGGAAAAAGTTGGCATTTGGCTAAGTATACAACCATTTTGGTATTACAATTATTTCTGTACTTACTTTTTAAATCAAAATTATTGATATTGATGGAATTACTCACTAGAATAAACTTACAATAAGGACAAAAAACACAACTATGCATACCTTCATTAACTACTAACTGTATTTTATTGAAAGGCAATATTAAAGTGGCTGAAGATCCCGTCAAATATTTCAACACCAGTACTGACTTTCTTCAACATAAAGAAATTCAAGTTAGATAATGCTTTGGCTAAGCATGTTTCTGAATTTCCTACACATACTTTCAAATTTTGGGTGTTAGATCAGTTAATACCTAATGTTAGAGGTGGCCCCTTTGATATTCAGTTGGAAAGGCTAGAATTAGTATGGCAGATTAGACTGTATTCATATAACTGGCCTGGATTAAATGATACGTGTTCCATAATGGCATTGTTAAAACTTAAAAGTCTTAGTAGATAGGACCTTTATTGGATTATTATTATTTTTTATGTATATATATATATATATATATATATATATATATATATATATATATATTTTTTTTTTTACATATATATATATTTCACTTATATTTCTTACAGTATATCATGATATATTTTTATATTTCTGTAATAGGATATACTCTTTAGATAATATGAATGTAATATATTTTCAATGTTAAATTTGGTGCTGTTTAGCTGCTTATTACAGGAACTGGCTCTTTGGATAGGTTCATTAATTTTTATATATTAACATAAGCCTCCAAAAGGTTATTAATTTGATATGTTTTTAGTTAGATTATTATTTTTTCGTTGTATTTATTATTTATAATAGTATTTTATGTAGTAAGGTTTATTCATTTCTATATAGCTGGTTGTGTGGTAGCGAGGTGCCTTTAATGTGTTTTATACCTTAGTTGATGCATCAGCTGATCACTAATTTTTGTATTTAAATGGTACCTCTATTGTTGTTCTTTTTCTGAGGAAGTTCATACATAGTACGTACGAAAAGCGCTTAGTTATATAATAAATGGATTATTCTGGTTCGCCTGCCTATTTGTGAACTACAAAGTGAATTGGCACCACATCTGTGTGCCCTGTTCAATCACAGCCTCACCTCAGGCTTTGTCCTTACTGAATGGTGCACTTCTACAGTTATCCCTCTTCATAAAGTGGGAGCGACTACAGACCCTGGGAATTATCGCCCCATTAGCCTGACGAGTCTGATATGTAAGGCTATGGAGCACATCATCATGGACTTAATTAACAAGGATATAGGGAATATCCAAACTCTAGATCTCACACAATTTGGTTTTGTGAAAGGGGATGATGAAGCATTTTTTGGCATTAAGCTTACCAAAGCTGTGGATGAGAGCAAGGCAGTTCATACAGCTTACCTTGATCTGGCCAAGGCCTTTGATACCATTCCCCACTCAGGAATTGTTGATAAACTCACCAGACTAGGCATCAACCCTTATATCACTAGGTGGATTGTAAATTGGCTCACAGATAGAACCCACAGTGTAAAAATAGTGGACCCCAAGTCAGACTGCCGACCAGTCATGAATGGAGTCCCGCAGAGAGAGGGACTCTGGCTGACCAAGTTCACAGATGACTGCAAGCTGGGAGCCATTATTAACTCCCCAAGTTATGTAGACATCCTACAAAAAGTCCTCACTGAGACCAGTGACTGCTGTCGAAACCATGGCCTTAAGCTTAATGCCAAAAAATGCGTTATCATCCCCTTTGGTAAAAACACAGTTCCCACTAATTACCTCATCAATGGAAGCCCAAAGAACATCTGGGGACACAAGCTGACAGCAAGCTCTCTTTCAACCACCACATTGCCACTGTGGTCAGAAAGTCCTTCATTGTGACACATCCCATTACCAAGGGTTTTGCATCCAGGAAGAAAGAGGTCATCAGCTCTCTCTCTACTCTTCCCTCATTAGGCCAATCATTGAGTATAATGCCCTATTTGGCATGTACCTCACTAGACACATACAACAGCTGGAAAGGCCACAAAAGTACCTCATGAAGAGGATCCTAAGCCTTAAACACATGTCCTACATGGACAGACTCAAAAAACTGCAGCTATTATTTGTCTCATATTGTCTACTAAGAGGCAATCTCTGCTTGACTTACAAAGCCATGCCTGACCCAGCTCTGTTAGAAATGCTACATCTAAAGAAATCCTAATCCTTCTACACCACATGCTCCAGAGACCTCAACCTCATTACCACAATCAACAAAACATGTTGGAGGGACAGGTTCATAACCCAGAGACTGCCCATGCTCTGGAATAGACTTCCCATACATGTCAAGCCAAGCACTTCACTGGCCCTCTTCAAGAGAAATCTTGATGAGTGGATGGGAAATAGAAAGTTCACCCCGAGGATCACTCCAGTGGCTCTACTTGATAGAGGCACTGGGAACTAACGTTAGGCGGCAAGAGGCCAGGGCACTTTTATGGGCTAGACTTGTAAAGGCTCCAGGGCCATTAGCCTAGTACACACCTATGAACCTATGGGGTGAGGTGACAATAGTATTCCATTTACAATCATCCATAAACTTAGTTACCCATAGCCCATTGGATGCCTAGTTTTACATCTGAGAAGTAAATGGCAAAAAGGAGGTGACGTAAGACTGATTCGTGTGTGATGCCACTAGAAAATGTTCTGCAACAAGAAAAAATACACCCTTCTTGGACTATGAGACTTTCTTCTGTAAACCAGTTAGACATCCAGAAGATGATGCAAGAGTTAATGCTGAGATGAAAACGTATGCTTTTGATGCCCATTTGAGGAATTATTTCAAAAGCTTTAACAAGGATGAGGTAGTCAGTGTGGACTGTATGGTGCTCATTTAAAGCTTCTGTGACTATGTGAAAAAAATTAGCATGTTTAGTAGGCACGGCCTGCAATTAACAAATCCAAATTTATTGAGGCCAGAAGTTAGGAGGCACCTATGCCCTTGCAAACTATTGAAGTGATAATACATTCTATAGCTTTACAGATAATGCTAATAAGACTGAAAAGCCTATATTTGCCAGGATGGCTTATACAGATAAAACTAAGGAAATACTTATTCAATATGTTCCATTCCAGGATGGGTATTATATCAATGTGGGAGACGTTTGCTTTAGAGCTCATACATAATTGCATAGATATAAATTACATGATACACAGAATTATACAGACTACCACTGAATTGAAAATGCTTTGATATTTTTCCCTGGGAAGAAATTTATCAATGATGGATAATTAATATGTATATTTTGCTTTAGTGTTTGCTATCCAAATTTACATATATGTGGCAACCAGTGTACGAGTCTGCTATACTTTTCAACCAGTGTTGGAGTCTGCCATGATTCTGTTGTGTATTTTTTCAGAACAGTATGTTTAAGATTATCAAAAGAATGATACAGCAAGGGGGATGCATGTTAGTGGAAAACTGTGCCTTTATAATCCAGCTGGGGAAGTAACATTATTTACATAGTTGCACTGGTTATGTTTTGCTATTGTGAAACTGCAAGACTGAGGTACATAACCTAGGGAAAGATTAATGTTACACAGACTTAGCAGAGGTTGAGTTTTGTGATGCTTGATACTCATAAACAAACAGCCTGGAATATTATCAGGAACCATAAAGCTGGTGTGTTTAGTGTTGGGAAAAACAGAAGAGACTTTATCAAGCCTGATAAGTGTTACATTTGCAAGGGAAATTGTGAATGGATGTAGGATGTGTGGAAGGTATGGAGCTAAATTTATTAGGAGGAATATTAGCAATAGCTTCTTGGTCACAGTTGGATACACCACTGGAGACAAGTTTGAAGCAGGGCCAGATGCTGCTTCTGTGTTTACTGATTTAGCTGAAGACCTTGTTACTTTTCCTTGCTTTCAAAGCAAATTAAATTAACAACTGGCTTTAATTTCTCTATTTGTAGACATCTTTCACAAATAGAGCTGGAGAAATCTAGGAGTAGTGGGTTGTCAGTAAACTTGAAATTCCTACACTATAGCTGAAGAATATCTAGTGGCAATAAACTGATCGGGTGATGGCTACAATCAGCTCAGAGTTTCATCATGATGATAGATGTTTGGTAGATTTAGTTAAATTAGGTAGCAGAGTGCAGGAATCGGTGCAAGTAGGTTATACTGGTAGGAGAAATAGGCAGTTCAAGGAGTGTTACTGATATTTTTAACTTAAACGAAATGTGGTATTTAAAGATAAGTGCATACAATTGTAGCATTAAGGTCAGTTAGGTATTAAAAGTCAGAGTTAAAGTTATTGTGATGATTGCAATGGAACAGGCTAAGTCAGCAGTAACTGTTTCTTATTTTAGTGGTAGGGTTTGTTTTGTTTTGTTTGTAAAGCTAAAATATTGAACAGATTAAGATAGATAAAGATAGTCAAATATCTAATGTTAAAATTTGGGGATGTTGTAAAAAAAGGTAACTCTGTTTAACAACAATGGGTTTACAGCAAATAATTAAAAGCAATCAAAACATTTTTAAGAGGCAAAAGTACTTTGTTTTTGCCCTCATAGTTTGCTTTCTACCAATCTACTAATAAACAAAACAGCAAGCAATAACTAACCACTTATAGCAACCTGACAAGAAGAATGCTGGTGCAAAAAGTATTCTACCCCCCCGCCCCGTAGTACAGCTATACAGTGATTAGCAGTGTAAAGCAGATATGCTACTAAGATTAGAAAATGTTAAAAATAAGAGTATAATATGCTCAAAAAGCACAGAAGTAAATTTGTTTAACAACAGATAATAATTCACTGTCAGACAACAGCTCCACAGTGATATTGTTGCATCTTTCTCTCTTGAACAACAGAAGCCTAATTCATCTGTTTGCTTCCTGAAGTCTCAAAGCAGGAAAATGTTTTCTTCCTAAGGTTTTTTTTTTTCAAATCTTCAGTAAAGTGCATGACTTAAAACTCTTTGCAATATTTCATAAAAGGTGCGAGACACAAAACAAATGTAAAATTTGAATGTTGCTCAGTAGATTGTGGATAGTACACTGGTGCTGGTATTAAAAGTGTATCTGGTGTTAATGAATTGTATTTTACTTGTCAAAATTTAGTAGCATGACCAAAGTGTAATATGCCTGTAACTATGCTAGACAGACCCAGTATATCAATGGGTATCCTATTCATTTGTTTGGGAGCTTCCCAGTGTTGCATGACAAGCATGGTTAGCACACTACCATTTGGAGATATTGCACAACAAATACACATTATGCATATCATATTTTCAGAATCATATCAGCTTTTAGAAAATACCTTTTTCTCTTATGCAAGAGATGGAGATTTTAGGCTAAATGACAGCATACTGCTAATATTAATACATGTTACCGCAAACAAATTCTTATGTGTGTGCCTGTGTTTTTCATGCCCAAGTGAGCAGTGTTACTTCTTTAAACACCTATTGCTTATATACGTTCAACTAGCATGACAGTACTGCACTCCATTTTCATTTTATTACTGCATCGATGTGCAATTTCATATTTTTAGAGCTTTTTTAAACATTCCTTATTAACTCGAGACTATATTTCCCACAGTGATGTTTTTACTGAAGGTACCTACAACATCCTGCCAAAACAAATATGCCACCTTATTTCATATTGCACAACCTACTTCTAGTGAGATAGATATTAATATTATTACATTATACCTCAAACAAACCATTGACTTCCATGTTGTGTATCCTAGATAAATATGTTTAGCGTTATTTGATTTCTAACACCCACTATTTGCACAGGCTCCACAACATGACATTGCCACACTGTTTTGATTTAGTAATATGGATATTAGAATTACTTTAGTCTTTTTATAACCTTTTGCAAATACTCTTCATTGTTTTAACTGTGTATACCTACCACACCCTGTCAGCCTAGAGATGTAATTTTCCTTCATAATGAATACTCCACTGTTCAGGAAATATCGGTTTCATTATTACAATCATGCTAATATTCATACATTGTACTTTCAATACACAAATTTACTTCTCCCAGTGTTTCTCTTACTGAAACGTGTTTAGTACCATTTTTTATCACACCATCTGCTTGCATTTGTCCCACTAATATGACAGTACCACACTTGATTTTGAATTTATTAATGCAAATATGAAAACTCTAGTTTATACGCTTTTGGAAATACTCTTTAGTAATTCAAGCCCTTTATATCCTTCAGTGACATTTCTACTGTGGATGCCAACCATAGCCTATCAGCTTGCAGATGCCACATTGTTTTCTAATGCAGGATGTACTGCTTGTGAGATATTAGTCTCAGTGCTAGGATGTTAATATTAACACAATGTACACATTCAAAATATAGTACTATTTCTCACTGTGTTCCTATTACCCAGGTGTGTTTAGTACATTATTTTCTAATACCCACTATTTGCATAGCCACCCTAACATGACAGTACCACATTCAGTTTTTGATACATCAGTGCAAGTATGGAAAACATTTCATATTTTAACAGCCTTTCACAAAATCTCTTCAGAAAATCAAGCCCATTGCATCCACAGTGACATTTTCACTATGGATGCCTACTATATTCCATCAGCTTCCAGATGCCACATTGTTTCGTAAAGCATGACATATTTTCATTGTAGTCTCTGTAACAGAATTTAGTAATAATACAATGTACAATAAATGCATAGTTTTATTAATTACTGTGCCTTTCTTACACAATTGTGCTATTTTCCATAATTCTCCTGAAAAAAATCTTATTTGATAAGAAAACACTACTGATGTAGATGAGGTACAGAATTTTTTTCTGGTGGCCTGAAAAAAATAAGTAAAAGATTCACTGTGGAATGAATAGTAAACATGACAGTACCCAAATGGCTATATTTCACTATTGGTGGCCGACATATAGCAATAAAGTACTATATTGCTGTTATTGCAGTAGATGTTTGAAGTATTACAGTGAGTTTTCCAGAACACAATGTGGCTTGTTTTTGTTTCTCTCAGCCTGAAGTACTAACAACGGCAGCTGACGAATTTAAAGAAGGGGGGCTACAGGAAGCAACTGAATGAGCGCGGTTAAATGGAATGGGGTAGGGCTATATTTCGGCAGGTCAATAACAGTTTAACTGTGATCAAAGAAACCTGTGCTCAGTCACTTTCATTTATACAATGCCTCAGTACCTTTTCAATATAGCCACGTTGCTGAGTAGACACACCACAGATGTCCAATTGTGATAAATAAAATAATTATATAAATGATAAATAATCATCAGAATAACATATTTCATCTTATTTTACTCAAACACACAGTGATCCTCCCAAGCAGATCAATGGCCGTTTAACTGTAATAAAATTACAGTATTAGTCAGAACAATAGGTAAATAAAGTAGCATCTTAGGTAGTTCCCAGACAGGTACCAAATCCAATTAAGCCTAAGGTATAAAAAGAAAAAGAATTAAAAAGAAAGGAAAGGAAAGAAAAGAAAAAAGTTAATAAACACACACACACGCACACGCACGCGCGCGCGCGCACGTAAGCATCTATGCTTGGTCTTTGTTGGTCTCTCTTCTACTTTGTTCCAGTATTACTCGATTCTAGCATTCATTCAATTAATTTAAACAGTCACACAAGTGCTGTTTAAATTAAAAAAAAAAACAAAGTTAAATTATGATGCACACTAAATACTGGAAATGCATTTCTGGTACTTCCATTCTACACTGCTGAGCAAATTGACCAATCAGATTGTGCTCCTGAAAAGCTTGCAATCAGGCAGCTACACCCTTTGCCCCATGATAGCTATGAATCAAGCAGAAGTTGTAGGTCCAGTCTGTGCACAATAGGTCATATAACTGACATCAAACTCATGACCTCAAAGTAGTCAATCTAAGGAACTCAGTTTCGTCCCAGTAGAAGGGGCTATGCAACAGGCCAGTGCTCATGGTATCAGGGCACTTCTTGAAGGTATCATGGTATTATGGTCAGGTTTAGATCTGACCATAAACAAATCACTTTGGATATCCACATTCTTTCCCCACCTCCAGTCAAGGAAACCACCATGAAAAAATTTTCAAAAGCAAACTTCACTTTACTTAAGACCGAGGTGGAAAGTTTCAAAGCCCCCATGCTAAAGGATAATGCTGTCCAGGCTGCAAAATCCTTTACTAATGTATTCTACGGACACCTATAAGAATACATGGATTGTGCTATCTCAAGCAAAACCAAGACTCACTCCTCCAAGATAAGGAAACCAGTCTGGTGGACCCCTGCCATAAACAGGCTTTACAATAGAAGGAGGAAACTAGTACAGAAAAGAGTAAAATCCCAAGAGGGAAAGACAAATCTGATCAATATCAGCACAAAACTATGATCCCTCATAAAATCATCCAAGGCTAGCTTTGAAAGAACAATTGCCAAGAACTCCACAGATAATCACAAGGCATTCTTTAGCTATGTCAAGAATCTAAGTGGCAATGCTCAGATATGCTTGGAGTTAGGGCAGAATGGCACAAAATACATTGAACTGACTAATATCACCAACATCCTGGCAGACAGGTTCAGTGCAAACTTCACCCCTCTCTCACCCCCAAAAGGGCCCATAACCATACCAGAAGAATGTAGAACCCCTGAAATCACAGACACTCAGGTTAAAACAGCCCTCTGCAAAGCCAAAAACACACCATCAATGGGACCAGACGGTGTCCCAGGCTGCATCCTACATGAGCTCAAAGATGAACTAACCTCTCACCTAAACACACTGTTCAAACTCAGCCTCTTCACAGGCTACATACCCACAGAGTGGCACACAGCAACGGTTATTCCACTCCACAAAGGTGAAGCCACAACAGACCCAGGGAGCTATCTCCCTATAAGCCTGACTAGCTTGGTCTGCAAGGCTATGGAGTGCATCATCATGGAACTCATTAACAGAGACATTGGGAACCTCCAAACACTGGATCCTACCCAGTTCTGCTTTAAGGGCAGATCATGCCTCCTAAACCTGGTGGACTTCTTTGAGACAGTTACCAAGGCTATGGATGAGGGAAAGGTGGTACACACAGCCTACCTGTACCGAGCAAAGTCCTTCAACACCATTCCCCATTCTGGTATTATAGACAAGCTCACCAGCCTGAACATAAACCTCTACATCACAAGATGGGTTGCCAACTGGCTCATGGACAGAACCCACATGGTGAAAGTTGTGGGAGCTAGGTCCGACTCTAAACTGGTTACAAGTGGCATTCCCCAGGGCTCAATCCTAGGACCCCTCCTGTTCAGCATATACTTCTCAGAGGTACAGGCAAGTACAGGAAGACTATGGCTGACCAAGTTTGCAGACGATTGCAGACTAGGGCTATAACTGACTCTCCAGCTGACACAGACATCCTCCAAAAGGGTCTCTCTGAGATGGATACCTGGTGTCAAAATAATGGCCTCAAGCTAAATGGCAAAAAGTGCATAGTCTTCCCCTTTGGAAAAAACAAAGTACCCACAAACTACCACATAGGTGGTAGTCCCCTAAATACAGAAGACGTAATAAGGGATCTGGGAACCCAAGTAGATAGTAATCTCTCCTTTGATAATCACATTGCCAAATTGGTTAGAAAATCCTTCTATGTGGCCCACCTAATCACAAAATGGTTTGCATCTGGATCAAGAGGTCATTGTGCCCCTCTACTCATCGCTCATCAGACCCTTCATAGAGTACAATGTCCTATTTGGGATGTACCTTACAAGACATCTGCAACAGCTGGAAAGACCACAGAAGTAACTCACGAAGAGGATCACTGGCCTCAAACAGATGTCCTATGCAGCTCGACTGAAGAAACTCCAGCTGTACTCAGTTGCATGCCACCTACTCAGAGGGGATCTCTGCCTGACATACAAGGCCATGTCCGACCCAGAATTGATGGGCATGCTCCACCTAAAGAAAACCATATCCCCTTGAGCCACATGCTCTAGGGATCTAAACCTCACCACAACAATTAATATGACATGCTGGAGGGATAGATTCCTGTCCCAGAGACATCCCATGCTTTGGAACAAGATTCCAATCTACATTAGGCAGAGCTCCTCACTAACACTCTTCAAGAGAAACCTTGATGAGTGGATGGGAAACCGAAAGTTTACCCTGGGGATCACATCAGTGGCCTTACTGGACAGAGGCACAGGGAACTAATCTAAGGGGGTTGCAAAAGCCAACACATTCTGGCTAGGCTTATAAATGCCTTCAGGCAGATAGCCTAGTACCTACCTATGAACCTATCAACCAGGCTGTCATAGGAACTTCAGGTGTAAAAAATACTCAGAGGAAGTAAAACATTTTAACTAGTTAGGCAGGCAAACCTGTGCAATCTTTCAGCTGTCATAGGTAGTAGTGATGGTTGGTGTGAGGCAGCATAATTCTCCTTAGACAAGAATGTTGCCTTTTTTATTACTGATTTCTAAGTAGCAAACTGCATAAAGGCTTTATCCAAGCTACGTTTAACCTTAATCAGGTGAGTCTGTCTCCAGTAATATTCTGACTTTCATATAATCCTTCAAAGATAGCAAAACTAAAGACTGTATTATGCATCTGCAACTTGAACAAAAGCACAGCATACAAGGCATGGGGCTAACTGATTTAGAACATCAGCGATGGCCTGAGTACACAACACTGCTGATGTTACAGGATTGTCTGTACTATAATACAAAGGGAGGTAAGCAAAGACTTGAAGGAAGGTCATACATTTTCACCTTTATTTAAGTTTTGAGCTAATAACTCTCGTGTGGGGATAGCTAATCCAAAGTGGACTAGATGGCAGTCCAAGTGAATGGTTTCACCACCAGTACAGAAGTGACCACACCAAGATGGGACAGAAACAAAAGTGCATCCTTTTTGAAAGGTTGTACAGATAATCAGCTCAGTAAACTCACATTTTTCATAAGTAAAAATTCCTTGACTACTTCAAGGTGCTGAGGCCAACAAGATTGATTCCATTAAAGTAACTTAACAGTAAATTGTGGAAGAAGACCATCATCTCTTGCAGGAAATCCTTAACTCTACTGGCTGAATGATAGGCAAAAATGAGCATCCATTTTGTTCCTGCAACTATAAGAAACTCAGGTGAGCTAGCTAGTCATCTTGAAATGAATATGGAGAGTTTAAAGGAGCATTCCAAAATAGTGCTTTCCTCACAACATTCTAATCTAGCCTAAAGCAGTAGATTATAAATACTTCAGGAAAGATGGCAGCCTTTTAATGTGGCCCAAAATTATTTTCCACCCACACAACAACCACAAGGTCAAAATCCTACAAAACTGTATATTTATTTATTTATTTCACATTTTTTTTTTTAACCGGGTTAGTCCAGCTGAGTTTGCAAACAAACCCATTTTCAGTGGAGACCCGAGGGGAAAAGCCCCTGCAAACATAAGTAAAAATAAAGTGACAATATACAAATATTAAATAACAATCACAATACAAAATAATTGTAAAAAAGAAAAGGTTATTAACTATTTACATTGTATTGATAGTAAGCAACACATTTTCAGTGGAGACCCAAGAGAAAAGAGCCCCAACAAACATAAGCAAAGATAAACATGCAGGACAAAAACTATTAAAAACAACACTGCAAATACGAAATTAATTATAAAGAGAAAAACAAAAGAAAAACAATTATGAACATTAAGGGTTGCACTGATAGTAGTGGACTAAAATGTACTACATATGAGAGTAAAAACAAAAAGATAATCATTGTTTAAAAGAAGGACAATGTATAAACATTGATATAAAGAGGGGGGGGGGTAGTGTGGATAATGTGTGGGGGCTATAGTAGGCCTATAGTAGTAGAGCTGAGTATTTAGGATATTAGTTTAAGCAGAAGTTACTAACAAAGAAAGAAAGTTAGGAGATGCAACAGGTTACACAGGAGAGAAACTGAGACTACATGTGGTCAATGCAATGGCATAATTTCTTAAAACAGGGAAAGGGAAGGTTGGATCTAATATGGAGAGGGTGTTTGCTCCAATTTAGTGAGACAGAGTGTTTGTAAAGTAGTTTGCCAATATTCCTTTTGGGTTTATAAACTGAGAGAAGATACTGATCAGCATGGGGCTGGGAGAGGGGAGTAGGGAGTAACATGGGAGGTGAGAGCAGGGCAGTCGGAGGGGTTGTTGAGTAGGAAAACGTAGTGTGGAGTTGTGATTGTAGGAGAAGGTGCAGAAATTCCAGCCACTGAAGTTTGTTTAGTCAGAGGCAGTGATATGAAGAGAATGGTTGGTTTAGAATAAATCTGGCAATTTTGTTGTACGTTTGTTCAAGTTTCTGCATTGAGGTAGTTTGGATACTGGTAAGTATGGGGGAAGCGTATAGAACACTGGGTAAGAGAAATGCCTGCACAAGAGTGCATTTAGTGGCAGTAGTGAGGATTTTTTTGTTCCTATAAAGTAGTCCACGTTTTTGGTGTTTTTTTGATGGCCTGTTGTATGTGCAAGTCAAATTTTAGTTGGTCATCAATTATTACCCCAAGGAGTTTGGTATGTGAGGCAGGGAAAATAGTGGTGCCATCTAGGGAGGAAAGAGAAAAGTTAGATTTAGATGAGAGAGTGTCTGAGGTAGGTAGAGAAGAAGTTGAGTTTTCTTAGGGTTAAGGATTAGTCAATTGTTTCCGAGCCATTTTTCAACAGAGATAAAGGAAGTCTATGTTAGTGTGTGTAGTTCAGAGATGGATAAGAGAGTAAAGTCATCTGCATATTCTATTACAGATGAGAGACTGCAGGATGAATGTAGGTTATTGACAAAAATGTTGAAAAGGAGCGGTCCAAGTATGGAGCCTTGGGGTACTCCTGTTTGAACAGCAAGGAAGGGTGAGAAAGCCTGCTGCCATATAACAGCTTGTTTTCTGCCAGTAAGGTAGGAGTGGAACTAGTCAAGAGTAGAAGGAGAGAGGTTTAGGTCTAAGAGTTAAGAAGGATGGGATGAGACACAGTGTCGAAGGCTTTAGAGAGATCAAGGAATAGACAGGAAATGGGGAAGTTGTTGTCCCTAGCTTCTGCAACCTTTTGAGTAAAGAATAGTAAGGCAGTTGAGGTACTGTATTTAGGGTGGAAACCATGTTGCGAGGGGGGTGAGGAGTTTTTCATGAATGAGATAAGACACTAGTTGAGTATGTATACATTTTTCAAGAATATTAGCAGTGAGAGAATAGTGATTGCTCCGTTCCACATTGAAAGAGTCCATCACACATTCAGTTTTAGGAATTTTTTTAAGTGAAATCCATGGTAAATAGAAATTAATCATATTAATTCATTAAAGGATCTTTTTTTATAAGCAAAACTAGCATATTTTAATCAACCTATGACCCTCCTAGTTGAAGTTGTTAGTAAGCCATTAGTAATTGTTCCACATTTTGCCCATTTGTTCTACATTATGAAGGCGAGTGTTCCTCATTTTGGAGATGGAAGGTTGAGAGCTATGGATTGCTCTGTGGTTAGAGAGTTCAAAAGCATTGCCACCTTTGTGCTAAGGAATGGTATAGAAGGATTTCCATATTTCTGGTATGGTACATTCCTGAATGGAGTGGTTGATTAAGACAAACACAGGATATACAATAGAGTTAGCAGAAATTTTCAGAAATTGAGGGGGGGGGGTATCAGTGGAGGAAGAGCATGGTTTTAGTTTAATGGATTTGATGTATTTAGTAGAAACAGGTCACAAGGTAAAAAGCTGAGACACAGGGGAACATAGAGGTTTAAGGAGAGGTGAGGGTGACACAGAAGAGTTGGGATGAGCAGAGTTACCAGAGGGTAGGAATTTAGAGATGCTGTCTATGAAGTGTTTGCTGAGTAAGTCTGCAGTTTCAGAAGGAGAGTGATAGGGGAAAGGGTTAGGGATGGTAGGAGAACCCGTGTGGAGCAGGGAGTTGATAGTAATCCAGAAATGTTTGGGGTCATTTGGGTAACAGCTTTGAAATTTAGTGAAATATTGGTGTTTATCCAAAATAATACATTTTCTACACAATTTCTGAGTTGCTTATAACCTTGGATAAAGGTGGGGGTTTTAGTGGTTTGTCATTTTTTCCATAGAGCATCTCTTTCATGCATCAATGCATGAGTAGCTTTGGAGGGCCAGGGTGCAAAATTAGATTTGGTTCTGATTTTACAAGCTGGGACAAGAGAGTTTAGCACATTGAGGAAAATGTTGTTGAATTTAGTAACAGCATCACTGAGTGGTACAGTTTTTAAGAAAGACCAGTTGATAGCAGAGAGTCTATAGTTAAAGGTTTCAGGGGAAATGTTAGTCAGTTTCCTACAATCTCTGTAGAGATAGGGCTTAGAGAGATGAGGAGAGTGCCTTAAGATAGAGATGGGAGAATAGTCACTAATAGTCAGGGAAGCTAGATGGGTTACAATAGTTGTTAGGAGAGTTGGTCAAGATCCAGTCAATTGTGGAACCAGTAGAGTTTTTATTGTAGTGGGTAGGGGTAGTGATCAGTTGTGAGAATCCATACAGGTTTATGAAATGTTGGGGTGAGTGACCAATAAGAGAGTTCCAATCTATTTTAACATCTCCAAGAATGATGATTTCATATGGGATGGAGGTGTACATGTTCAAGGATAGGGATATTTTGCAATAGCAAACTTCCTATAGTTATTGATGTGACAGTCTAGGAGCAGGAGTTTAGCAGGGGAGAAACTAGGCAGGTTAATGTCTATAGGTGTTAGAGTCAGTGAGACATAGTACAAGATAGCCACCCCACTGCCTTTTTTGGGTGTCCTATCAGAACTATAGATATTGTACTGAGGAGGCAGAAATTCAGAGGAATTGATATGCGGTTTTATCCAGGTTTCCAATAAGGCCAGGATGTGAGGTTTGTGTTGGGCCAACTATGCGTGAAGTTCAGATGTTTTGTTGTTTAGGCTTTGGATGTTCATTGCAGATATAGAGAGATATTTGAGGCTGGAGATATTTGAGGATGTTTTTGGGGGGACAGCAGATGAAGCTGGAGGGGTAATGGAGAGAGGGGAGGGACCAGCATTAGGATGGATGTCACCAGAAACCAGAAGAGCAAAGACAGGATGGAAAAGATTAGGGTGGTCAGTAAGGGGAATACGGTACTTGAGTTTTGGCTTAGGAGTAAGAGCGGGGTAGGTCATGAGTTTAAATTTAAGACATTGAAAGGGGAAGAGACAGAAAAGAGAGGCAGCAATAGTCAGTGGAGCTTGGTTATATGTTGGAAGAGGTCTGGGAAAGAGAAGGTTGGGGGAAGAGGAGAAAATATGGAGCTCAGTGTGGTAGGAAGTGCTTAGGGCTAGTGAGATTAGAAGTGAGAGAATAGCAGTAAGGATAGCATTGTGTGATGGAAAAAGGAGAGGAAGAGGTATAGGGAAAATATAAAGAAATATATTAGGGAAAGGTGGTGCCTAGAGATAAGCATTGTGAGGGAAGGAACTGCATTGAGGGGTGGAAATAGTGAGTATGTTAGGAGATAGTAGGCGCACTAGGGAGTGAAAGAGTTAAGTGTGAGAGAGGCAAACCACTGAGCAGGCAGCCCAAGTATATGACAGCATATAATATAGAAAAGTTGTAAACTCTAAATACCAAAATAAAGTGACAGGAGAATAAAATAAAAGTCAATGTTGCAAGTAAAAAGACTCCAGTCACTCACAGCTGCAAGCAATAAATATATCCAAGAATTCTAATATAAATCCAAAATAAGGTCAAATCCAGTAAAAAAATAATCCAAAAGCGAAGGAATATCAAAGGTTTAATAAAAAAGTGAGAGCTTTCGAGGTACACCTGACCACTTCATCAGACTTTAAAAATACACAATACAGCAACCTGTTTAAATACTATGACTAACCAATCACAACATTTAACAGCACATTAATTAGAAGTTAAAAGTGTATACACACAATAATAAAATGACATTCTAAAACAAAAAATTTAATTAATTTACATTTCAGTGTTTAAATGCATGTGCTTTTAAGAAAGAAAAAAATTTGCTGGGCCGGTCTCTGGACTTTGCTGTTTTCTTCACTGTGGTGCAATCTCGGAGTTGGTATATTTAAGGTGGGGGTTGGGGTGAAGCCCCCCACTTTATGTTGCCTTTACATTTTTTTTTTGGATCAGTGAATTTTTTTCCCTGGGAAAAAATTGCTGATCAGTTCCTTTGAAATGTTGTGGTTTTGTGCATTTGGGTTAGATAATAGATCATTCGTTGTTTTTAGTGTTTGATCATATAATATGAACCCGAGTGTTGTCAGGTCACTCACAGAGGAATAGGTACACTACCACTGAGATACAAAAATAGGGTGCCAAATGAGGCATCCACCTCTAATATCCTTGGAACTTTATTTACTAGTATTTCTTAAAAGGTTCCAGCAAAGATCATGGGGCAGGACAGGATGGAAGACCACTGAGAAGTTACTGTCATAACAAAATCATAAATAACAACATTTTCCAGTGTTAAGTTGAGTAGGCCTGAAATTTGAGTGTAAATAATAAAGCACAATAACATCTGTAAAATCAGTCAGCAAATGAGGAGAATCATTGGAGACAAAAGGATTGTAAAATGCTATTACTGTACAACACTGTGCAAGACTAACTTTGAAAGTAAATTCAGATGAAAATTTTATCATGTCATATTCACAAGTTCTTTTCAAAAACTTGCATGTAACTTCAGTCAGTGCTGAAGACAGGAAACAGATTTTTTTTTTAGAAATGATCAGTAACATTGTAGATAGAATTAAATACAGGCATAATACTTGGTAATACTAAAATGCAGGCATCATGTGGCGGGCAAATAGATAAGTACTGATTACAGATTACTTTCTAAGATCCATGATAAAGTGTGGAAGACAGTAAAATGAATGCTCACTTTAGATCCAGTCAGTTTTTGAATGTTTCTATGCAAACTTTAGGGCTCATCACTTCCAGCAATTTATGGTCAGGTTGACATGAAAAGCTCCCATTTATGCTATATAATCTACTTTAAAGGTCAATGAATTACCTCAAATTAGCATAACAAGTGTCCTAGAATGAAGAACATTTTCATAAAATGATGTTAAATTAGTATTAATGGAAGCAGCAGGTCAGCTATTTAGACTACGCAGATATTATTAACTATGTATAGGAATTAAATCAGTTATGTAGGTAAGAAATGTCTAGGATGATGTCAGTCATAGCAATATCTGTCAAATATTAAAGAAAAATGAGTTTTCTCTGTTTACTTAAACTTTTGATCTGTTTCATCATAAACATCCCATTGAACGTCAGTGTCATGTCATGAGTTACTATGTAGTGTATGAATGAAAACATTTAAACAACGAATCTCAGCAGATGAAGCCTGGATGCTCTGTAGGCTGATACTTCTCTCTCTTTCTCTCTCTCTCATGCTCTCATAAGGACAGAAGTAGTGAAGGAGAAACACAAGGTTTACTAACCGGGCCTGTAAATTTGTCTGTGCAGGAGTGGTTGATGATGTTTGTTGATGTGATGTTGTCCTATCTCGCCTTCATTCTTTACTTGTGGGTTTGGAATCAATCTTCAGTTCTGACTCGGCTGTTTACTAAAGCTATAGATCTCAAACTAGCTCATGCAATTCTCCCTGTCCCATAATGCTGCAGTGCATTCCCCAGATCTTGTTTGCTGATAAACAGATTGAGTGTTTTCAACTGGCTCTGGTTAACTTTCTTTTTTTTTTATTGCTATTATCTCAAGTAAAAAGTTTTTTTTTTCTAAATAGTTTAATAGTTTAATAGTTAATCTCGGGTGGCCATGGTGGTGCAGCAGTTAGCATTGCCGCCTCACAGCAAGAAGTTCTCTGGTTTGACCCTCAGCTGGGGTGCCTTCTGTGCGGAGTCTTCATGTCCTCCTTGTGGTCATGTGGGTTTCCTCTAGGTGCTCTGGTTTCCTCTCACATCCCAAAGACATGCTGTAGGTGGATTGGACACTCAGAATTGGCCCTAGGTGTGAGTGTGTGCATGTGCGTGCCTTCTGTGGAAGGTTGGGCGCCGGGCTGGCAACTCGACACCATGAAACTCCACTGCCAGTCATGAGCAGACAGATGATCTGCTGTGGCGACCCTTAAATGGGAAAAGCCAGAAGAAGAAGGAGTTTAAATAGTTAATCTTGATAATTTAAGGTATACTGTTCATTTTTTGCTGTTTTCTTCTCTTTGGGTGGTCATTTTACAGCTAGGCCCGTTTTTTACCCCATCCCATTTATTTACGGCAGTGTTAAGGTTTACATAAGTTTGCTTGATTTAAAAGTTTGTGTGTGTTTTTCTATATAGAATAACTATAATTGAATCACTCTTTAAGTTAGGGAGTGTTCAAGTCTGTTTTAGTTAGTTGGCTTTGTAGTTCTGTGGTGTGCTTTAAAAAAAAAAAAGAAGGGTTTGTTATCAGTGTACTGTTCAGAGTCTGCTCCTTTAAGTTAGGGAGCGACTCACATTTCTATAATTAGTGTGTTTTTCCTGTGTGCTGTGTTGCTTGTTTAAAAAAAAAAAAAGTTAATTTTTCTATTTGTTTTTCTTTGGTAGCTTGCTTAACCTAGAGCTTCCTTAGTCCTTGGACTATTGCTGCATTGTATTTTGGTGGTGACACTTATGTCCAAGGAATCAAAGGAATCCAAGCCTTCTGTCTTTAAGAAATGTGCTAACTGCCCCCAAAAGATGCCCTTAACAAACAGCCATACAGAATGTGTATATTGTCTTGGAGTCATGCATTTGCAGGACTCATGCTCCATATGTCATTTGTTTAGTTCAAGAGTTCTCATTGAAAGGAAAAATAAGCTTATTTTAAGAAGATTATTATAGACATCATTTTCTGAGAGCTTAGAAGAGAGTCAGAGTAGAGCTAAAATATCTTCTTCACCTCATTCTAAGTATGAGAAGTCATCAAAGAGGTCCTCTTCATTTTCTGACCACTCTGGACCTTCTTCCAAAATCTCCAAAATTACCTCATTGGATCCAAAACCTATCGGGCCCAAAAAGCTCTCTACCTTGACTTCTCTGCCTTGGGAGCCGAGGGTAGTATTACAATCTCGGAGCCGGTCCCCTGTCCTGGAGCTGGTATCTCCAACTTTGAGATCTCCCATACTTCAGAGGTCTAAATCTCCTGCCCCCTCTTCTCAGACCTCCAGGAGTTTGTCAGATGAGGACGTGGATCGTGTGGTGTGGAGACCTTTGAGCACACTGGCACTAGCCAAATTATTGTCAGAACCAACCCAGCAGGCTTCAGAGCTGAGTGGCCCTGTCCCTTCTCTTTTTATTTCTCCTTTAACCCACCTCAGGGCCTTGGAACCAGAATGCACGGAACTGGTAGTAGTGGAACCATCAGAGCCGAGACCTGTCCCAGGATCTATGGCTACAACTTCTGCTTCAATTTCCTTGGTGCCATCTGAGCTCAAGGAGACTAGGAACTGATGCTCTCTGGTCGGATCCGGGGAAATATTCCGATCAGTTGTCAGATCTGACTTTGCTTCTAGGGACCTTGGCACAGGTCAGCTTGGTTCCTACATCTGCTTTGAAGTCAATAATTTTGGCTCCAGGGAGGCCCTGTACTTCAGAGCTGGAGGCTTCCTCGGGCCATGGACAGGGGGCTTTTGAGGTAATAAGGAGAGTGCTGTCCCCATGAGTAGCTCCACTCTCAGATCCTGTCATTCCTCCCCAGAAAGTACCAGTGTCTGTCTCTGTACAACTGATTCCACACAGGCGTGGAGACCCAAAGTCTCAGGATCCCCCACTGGGTGAACCCATATCTTCCAAAACCTCACCAGAAGGTCCTTCTGAAGAGGTTCCTCATAAGAGATTATGTAAGAGGAAGCATCTGGACTTCCCGGAGGAGACGGTCACATCAGACACAGACCTCAGTGAATCAGAAGGGTCCCCAAGGTTACCCTCTGAGGATATCTCCTTTGCAGACATCCTAGAAATACATAAACAGAGAGGTAGCTGGAAGCCCATTACCCTTTCTGATGAGGAGTCTGTGTACCTGAAGGCCTTTGGGTCTTACCCTTCCACCACTTGGGTGTCTCTGCCTTTCAACAAGCTTATGGGTTTAGTTTGTTGAAAGTTGTGGGAGTCTCCAGATGCAGTGGAGCCCGTCCCCCAGAGGCCAAATAAGTTCATTACTTCCCCTGAAGATAAGACCTTCCTTACTAAAGGTGTCCTGGTAGATGTGATGGTGGTGGTGGTGGCCACCAAAAAGGAGTTGACTGAAACATCCACTTCTGTCCATCTGCTGAACAGAGTCTCATACAATGGGCAGATATAGAAAGTGCATGTTCTCTTCAGGGACCTTCACACTCAGGTCCCTGAATTATCTAACTTATTTCACCAGATTGCAGAGAGATCTCCTGAAGTAGCTTGGAGATACTTTCCAGGGTTCATTAGCTACAGGGGTATCAGACAAAGTGTCCTCCCAGCTCACCACCTTAAATTCAGTAGTTAACTCATCCATTTGGCTCGTTTCTTACATGGACAATGGAGCGAGTAGGTCAGCAAATTCAGGAATTGCCCTCAGGAAATATTCCTGGATGCATCCATGTAACTTTACGGAACCTTTCAAGTCATCTTTTGTTAACGCCTTCTTCGATGGCTCTTCCTTGTTCAGACCTAAAGTAAAAGAAGCACTAACCAGGTGTGAACAGGAAAGAAACTCTCTCTGCCATTAGAGTCCATTTTTCCACACCTTCTAGACCTTATCCTAAAGGTCAAAAGGGAGGAAAACTGTGGTTCTGAAAATCCCAGAGAGTTTTTTAAGACACACATGGTGAGCCTTCCCCCAGGGGCTGAGGGGAAAGCAATAATGGAAGATGCCAGCCACACAGCAGAGGGGGTCTGCAGAACCAGGGTGACAGAGTCCTTCTTGGGTAAGCCCTTTCAGCACTCCTGAAAGGAGGCCTGTTTGTCCCTCTCTGGAGGCAGTCAGGGGTCAACTATCGTTATACCCAGATGCATGGCTAAAAATAACAAGACAAGTGGGTACAAAGCATCATATCCAGAGGATACTCCATACCCTTGCCTCTTCCTGACTGGGTACAAAGCATCATATCCAGAGGATACTCTATACCCTTGCCTCTTCTTGCCCTGTGTATAAAAACTTTTAGGATGTCCCACCCAGTCACAGGAAACAAGTAACCTTGGGAATAAAAAAGTTATAAAAAAAGTTATCCAACCAGTGCCTGCAGACCAGATAGGATCCGGAACTTACTCAAGGTTCTTTTTAGTTCCAAAGAAATCAGGGGACTGGAGACCCATACTGGATTTCAGCAGAGTAAACAAATCTGTAAAAAAGACAAAGTTCTGGATGGTTACACTGCAGTCGATACTTCCCTTTCTGGGGAAAGACAATTGGATGTACTCTACAGACCTCCTGGATGTGTACTACCACATAGAAATAGACAGGCCATCCAGGAGTCATCTACACTTTCGGCTGAGAGCCAGTCACTAACAATTCCAACCTCTGCCCTTTGGCCTCACTACAGCCCAGAGTGTTTACCAAATGTATGGCAGTAGTTACAGCTTACCTGAGATGTTTGGGATTCTGGGTGTTTCCATATTTAAATGTTTGGCTCCTAACCGCCACCACCAAGCATCTACTAGCAGAGACAAGAGACACCACTATGAAGCAATGCTCTCACTTAGGGATCACAATAAACTACAAAAAACTGCCTTCTTACCATCTCAGCATATTGTCTTTATAGGCACAGATTTAAACACTACAACAATGATGGTAAAGCTTCCACCAGACAGACTACAATACCTATGGTTGCAGGTTTTAGACCTTCTTTTCAGGAGGAAGACCCAAGCAAGGATGGTTCTAAAATTACTAGGCACAATGTCAGCAGCAATAAACATACTTCCCTTAGCGAGACTGCACATGAGAAATTTACAATGGCTACTATTCACTCAGTGGTCCATGCAGGACCTCCTGATGTCACACCAGATCATGTTGATGGAATCTTGCAGAAGAGACCTTTGTAGGTGGCTTCATTCCAACCTAGCGACTTTAGGTTGACCTCTTGTTCTTCCACAACCACTCACCATTGTGACCACAGATGCTTCCCAGAAAGGGTGGAGGGGCATTATCAGGAAAGAACAGTCCAAGGCATGTGGCAGGATCACGAGGCCCATTTGCACATCAGTGTCCTAGAGATAAGAGCAGTGCTTCTTGCATTGTAAGCATTCCAAGACTCTCTTCCACTAGGAATGATTGCAATCCAAACAAACAATATGTCAGTGGTATGGTACATAAACAAACAAGGAGGAACCAGATCTTACCCCCTTTGTCGAGAGGCCCTGAAAGTATGGCAGTGGGCAACCTCCTCCCAATGCTTTCCGACAACAATTCATATCCTGGAGAAATCCAGCGTGATAGGAGACAAACTCAGCAGAGCAATTCTAATGCCTCACGAGTGGTCCCAGAAACAAGAAGTAGCAGAAAGAATCTTCTGAAAATGAGGCCAGCCTTGCTGCGATCTTTTTGCCACATCCATAAACACCAAATGCAGCAGCTACCTTGCTCTAATCCCCACTCTGGGGGAATCCCCAAAGGATGCACTTATACACGATTGGCCCTCTGGTCTCCTTTATGCCTTCCGTCTCTTTCCATTGATACCCAGAGTTCTTCAGAAAGCCAGTGCATTGGGAAGGACCTTAATTTTGATAGCCCCTTACTGGCCTCATAAAATTTGGTTCCCCTTCTTGAGACCTCATCTTCAGGAGGAGCCTTGGATTCCAGACCCAGTGCCAGATCGCCTGACCCATCCATCAGGAATTCTCTATCCATCTCTTCAGACCCTCAAATTGAGAGCTTGGCTGCTCTGGTTGCAAAAATAGCCAGGCTACCTGATCTTTCTACCCCAGTACAGCATATCCTGATTTCTTCTCACAAAACTTCTATGAGAAGGTTATATCTCAGCAAATGGAAAAGATTTTCATCCTGGGCTGTAAAGAATCATATTGACCTGTTCTCTTCAGCTACTATTCATGTACAGTTAGCAGCAATTTCTAATTTTCACTTTGGAGAAAGATGACCCAATGTTATGTCCCATAGATTGTGCAAAGCCTTTTTGAAAGCTACCAACCTGTTAAGACCACCCATTAAACCACCTCTTCCTCCATGGAATCTAAATTTCATGTTATCTCGGATAATTCTGCCCCCTTTTGAACCTGTGTCACCCTTTCACTTGAGGTTCTTAATCTGGAAAATGATTTTTTTAGTGGCTATGACTTCAGCCAAGAGGGTTTCTGAGTTACAAGCATTATCTATTAAACCTCTGTATACCTTATTTCATAATGACAGAGTTTCACTTCGTACAAACCCATCCTTTCTACCAAACGTTTGTTGAGAATCAAACCTGAACCAGTCTATAGACTTACCAGATTTTTCCCCCAAGTATGGCAATAAGGCAGAATACATGTTACACCAACTTGAAGTACATAGACAATTACTTTTCTATTTACACAGAACAAAGGATTTTAGAAAAACTGATCAATTGTTCATGTCCTTTTCAGATTCCAAGAAAGGAGCCTTATTGGCAAGAAACCACTCTTTCCAGGTGGTTGTCAGACTGCATCTCTTATACTTATCAGACAGTGGATAAGTAACTTCCAGATGAAGTAAAAGCTATTTCTACAAGAGATATCTCAACCTCTTCTGCTTTCCGTGTTAAACTACTGATTGATACTATTTGTGCAGCACCAACATGGGCAAGGCCTCATACCTTTATCACTCATTACAAAGTGGATTTAGCCTCCATGGAGAGGGCTTCCTTTGGGCCCACTGTTCTGAAGAATGCTCTCCCTTGAGCTACCCAGGAAAGATGGTGCTAGGGAAGCTGTTCCCTAAGTAAAGAATGAAGGTGAGATAGGACAACTTTACATAACGAAGTTATGTACTTACCATAACGTTCCATGTGAGTTGTCCATCTTACCTTCATTCTTACGTCTCACCCTCCTACCCTCATCCTTTTTAGCTCCTGGAGGATTGAGAGGTTATTAATTGGTTTTCAAGTTAAAAATAAATAATCTTACTTGCTGCAGGTTTTCCGTCACCTTTCAATTCACTTATTTATTTAATTGTGTCTGCCTTTGGAAACATACCTTTATCTCTTCTGTGTCATGTTTTCTAACTCAGGACGCTGACCTACATAAACCTTTTGACATTTATGCTGAGACTTGCTAAACTACAATTTGCAGCAATCTGTCAGCATGTTGGCACACTTAGAACTATCACACCATTTAAGAGTTTTTGTAACATCCAAGACTCAGTGGATTCTGTTTATAGCATCTTTTACTTTCCTCATCTCTCTCTCTCTCTCTCTCTCTCTCTCTCTCTATCTGCCAGTCTCTTTTGCCTTTCTATTTACACATACACACATACACACAAACACAAACAACACACAAACATATGCACACACACACACACACACACACACACACACACACACACACAAAAGACCCACATATTTTTTTTTGTGTCTTTCGGCTTTTCCTGGTTAGGGGTTGCCACAGCGGAACTCCGGTCTGCTAATGATTGGCAGTAGAGTTTTACGTGCTGGCTTGCCGGGCCAACGCACAACCTTCAACGAAGGAATGCCCATTCACGCATGTCGCCACATAGAAGACGCTCTAACTGAGAATCAAATGGGCAACGTCTAACTGTGAGGTGACAAAGCTACCACAGCACCACCACTGCAGTATACAAAAGACCCACATAAGACCCACATATATGGTCTGAAAATTTTTAACAAACTGTTTTCATTTTTATCTTTCAAAAATGATTGGCTTGATATTTTCTAACACATTCAGTCTTGTGTAAGAAAGTAGAAGTAAGGAGCTCTTGAACAGTATATGTAACATGTCGGTGTAAATGTTAGTAAAACCAAAATCATTCTTGATTTTAAATAAGTAACGTACTCTAAAATTACTTATGCCCACAGGGTGAAACTTGTAATTAATATGAACAAGTGCATGTAGAGATTTTTATTAAGGAAAACATATCTCAGTAACGCTCCTATTTTGTGCGTCTGAGAAAAAGCACTGAATGTTTCATTGAACTGCTTGAGACTTGCTGAAAGAAATATCAACTTTAAAATATGTCAGAGTTTTAATAGTACAGCTGTCTTAATCACTTTCTTGACATTTGCACAGCTCCCTTGCCAATTTACACAGGATAACACTCTGCAACTTTATAATATCTCATGTGAACAGTATCCAAGAAGAGAAAGGAAGAATTCTCATTTGATGATCTTAATATATACTTCATTATATGCCTGACTCTTACCCTAGTACTATAAGCCAACTAACACATCAGTTGTCAAGTAGATCAAACATTGCAGTGTCTTTTGATGAAGTTTATGTGCTGTTTTTGTCTGCTATGCTATGAAGTTATGTGCGTTTAGAGGCAGAAAAAATGGGGTGGAAATACAGGACTGAAATTTAAAGTTATCTAAAATGCAGGGCAGCAACAGAGGAAAAAGGATATTTTTAAAGACATTTTTATGGTATAACAAAGACCATATTATGAGTCTGGCCAAAGTGCAGGAGTCAGGAATCTGCATATACCTCCTTACGGAGAGGACAATGGATAAATAAAAAATGTCTCCGCTGCTGATATACGGTGGAAGACCTTTGCATTTTAAGAAGATTTAGAAAGCAAAGTTGGATCCTAAAGGGTGGGCTTAGACACTATGAAAAGACATACACAAAAAATATATTAGGCCTAAAGGTCCTTATCTGTTAATGATGTATACATACTACATTATCTGGGTGTGAGCTTGTTAATCCTCTCAGTTTTCATAAATATAGTATATCCTAAGAAACAGAAACAGAATTTAGGGTTCTGGCTTCTTGCACTAGAAGACTAAGTAATGATTTGTAGCCATATTTTCAATGTGAATTAAATGAATATTTCACTAGCAATGCACCATCCTCACTAAGATACCTTCTGTCATGGACACTCTTTAAAGCTTTCCTCCTTTGCTATAAAAGTTAACAACCTAAGTGGGTAAACTACTGGCAGCAATAGTATACTATTAAAGTAGTCCTAATTTCTTCTGAGAGCTGGTCAGTTACCAGTTTAAAAGCCTTCTGACACTAATGAACATTTTTCTTCTATGTCACTCCTGTCTTAGTAAGTCAGAAACAAATCTTTTCTACTGAGGAAGTTGAAATTCTCGGTCAAATCAGTGAAGGCAACATACAGAGGTTTGTTCTGCTCCCTGCTCTTTTCTTGTAATTGCCTAACAGAGAAAATCATGTCTATAGTAGACCTTTTCAGCTCTGAACCCACACTGAGTCTTGGGCTAAACTCTCACTGCAAGAACATGGAGCCTCTTCAAGACAACACATGCTAACAGTTTCCCCATGGTAATGAGAAGGAAGATGCTGTAATAGTTGTTACAAATACTTATTGTCACCCATATTCCCATAGATAATAACTATGTTAGCATCCCTCATATCTTGTGGTACACTGCCTTCTCTCCAGCACTGGCAAACTATTGCATGCAGCATGGAAATTAAAGTACCATTGGCATGTTTAAAGATTTCTGAAGGAATACTATCTTTCCTTGTGGCTTTTCAAGAAGACAGTGGTTTTAGTGCATCGTTGAATTCCTCCAATGTGGGCTCAGCATTGAGTTCATTCATAGCTGACAGAGGCTTGATGGCATTCAGGGCTCTCTCCATAACTATTATCTCTCTTTCTAGTCTTGAGCTGCAAATACTGTTCTGACTAGCATTCCATGGGCTTGTTTCTGTGCTTCAAGACCTCCCCCATGACCAACTTAAGCGGGGCACTCTTCCAATGGCTTGCTTGATCCCATCATACAATCCTCACATGGCACCAGCTCCACAGCACTGATGTAATCCAAGGGAAAAGGCAAGGTCAATATAACTTGGCATCACTGTTGTTACAGGAGCTGCCAGAGTGAGGTCAAATACAACCCTAAACAGACTTAATGGGCCAATCTGCAGATTTTGCCACGGGCTTTACTCCCAAAGCCTTCATCATAACTAGGTATTGCTGCAAGGCAGCGGAGGTTTTAAATCAGAGTTGACCTTCTCCTTGGTGGGCTGCCTTCCCAGACTGATGAGCCTCACCTGCCCAAAGTAACTGGTTTTAAGGTACCAGTCACTTACCTTCACCCCTTCTACTATCAGTACAATGTTTTACTGGGCTTAGAAACTAAGCCACACATGATAGCCAGGTGATGAACTTGGGTTGTCAGAGGCTATTAGACATGCTTCTTAAAGGTATAACACACATACAGATATTCTACACTGCATTATAAAATAATGATGGATACAAAAGTAAAAATAAGTAAGAAACATTTTTCTGCTAAAATGTTAATTTTATTCACTTTAAAACACGCATGTGTGTATATGTGTGTGTGTGTGTGTGTGTGTGTGTGTGTGTGTGTGTGTGTGTGTGTGTGTGTGTGTGTGATTGTATATCTATGATCTATGTGTGATTGTGTGTATATCTGTGATCTGTGTGATGACTGAGAATTTGGGGGTATGTATTGCAAGAAGTGAGGTGCAGAGGCTCTATAGAAAAGATGGGTTCTTATTGAAAATTTGAAGATCATATTTGTGATCCTCGATATAAACAATATAAACAAAATAAAACTGAACTCCTTTTCCTTCAGTATTTATGGGATTAACAGACATATTTTTTGACCAACCTGAGTTTATGTTTTTTAAGTCAAGCTTATATTTCTATACAGGATACATCATAATTACTCTGTCTGATTGGAACTTTGTCTCTGTGCTAGTCCAGACTAATTTGAGCCTTTAACTGAAAATATCTGGAAACCATTGAAAGACTGTGTACTAAGAAAAAAATTCAACTATTAAGAAGAAAACATTGCCAATACTATCCCCTTACTGGTGGCACTTCACAGCTTGTGAAGTTTGCACATCTAAGAAGAGCTCTGAGTATGTAATGATATGACTGCTTGTTGCTCTAGCATTTTGTACAGTGGCAGGTAGCTCATTTGTTCATATCATCTTAACGAATATTGTCAGTTCATGAAGCAGGCTGAACATATAGGATATGAATTATTCATATCTTTTAAGACCAGTGCCAGGTGTTTGGGTAAGCAATAAACTCAGCTTCATTATTTTAGGGGTCTTGACTTTAGATCTTATTGCCAGGTGTTGAACTATTTTCAAGGCTGTGAATACTGTTTTCATTTTAAAATGCATAGCAGGAATTGATGTCAGCACTTATAAAATCAGATTCCCATAAAAAGGAGTAATATTAAAACTGAGCACTAAACTATTGCTTGTCTGTAAACCACAGGGATTTCCATCCTTTGCACCACCTGTAACAACATACATATTGAGCTATTGGATTTCAGTAGATTAACAGAAGCAATTGTCTCTTCCACAAACAGCAAACACATTTTTTTCTGAAACATCGAAACAGGGTTTGTGATTGCTAGTGAGGGACTGGATCTCATATGTGCATGTTGTTACCTCTAAATAAAAGCAGAAAAGACTCTTGAACCAATTGTAAGTAAGGAAATTAACGATTGCCAGCGAGGAAGTGGAATCCATATGTGCGTGTACATATATGCAGATGCACATTCCTTAACTCTGTCTCTTATCCTAAATAACAGCAGATAAGACTTTTTTAAGTAATTCTAAGCGAGTAAATTAATTAGTCTCAAAGCTGTATGTCTGATGCATATGAAACGAGTTAAAAGGTTTCAACTAATACATCATCTAAGGATATATTTGCATGTAAAAGTGTGCTAACTACTAGCTGCAAATAATTTTATTCCTCAGAGGAGATTTACGAGAACTGTGTAGTTGTAAAACATAAGCACACATACTGATATTGCTGAAATTTATAGCCTATCTCTCTGCATGATTAAATAACCATTGGCATAGCTATGCTATTCTATGCAAGACAGGATTTCATAGTCATCCAGCTTTGTTATTACACTGAGGACATGCAGACAAATTGACTGTGCTAACTTTGGCTTGAACCTGCAATGAATACTCCAGTCAAATTCCCAGGTTAGAAATATAAAATATAGGTTAACCATCTTGTTGAAAGTCAAACAAAAAAGCCAACAAACAAGCCCCTATAAGATAGAGTAAATTCAAGTAATAATTCAGAAACATGGGTAAAAGGATATAAGAGTCCAGTTTTAAATCACCAGTCCATAATCCTCCAATTTTGCTATTCCATTGCTAAACAAACACATACATTGCAATGCCAAAACTTGAATTTGCAGTAGATTTTCTGTGGAATCAGTTTGAAAAAAAAAAAAAAAAAAACAGGTTAACCACTATGCTAATTATTCCTGAAACCAACCAGATGGCCAATAGATAAGCCCCATGAATGCAGGAAAAAAGAGGTGTCATCATGAGTCATACAGATAGGCAGGAGGGCAGATGCAAAGCTATAAAATAGCAAAGACAAAGCAACACTGTAGCTTTTATCTGTTAGTGCAAGTATGGCCCCAAATTTTTGCTACAGTGTACTACTGAAACTGTGCTGTATAAACACTTATTTATTCATATATTTATTTATGTATTTATATATATTTTTTCATTTGTTTATTTATTCATAGTTGCAGTGTTCAGGTAGACTCTTTCTTCTTTACAGATGAGTTTACTATATATCTGGTAAACACTATAGTATATTGAGTATTTATTTGTCAAATCACACAATGTGGATTCCATAGTTTTGATCTACTGTAATGAAGAAACTTACTTTTAATAAACTCAAAGCAATTGTCCCTACATCCTTACCACTCATTGCTTCATATAGCTGTATCAAGCTAGTTAATCCTATTTTCTAAATATGTGTGCATCTATATTCCCAAATACAGTAATGAAAGTAAACGTGTTAGTCCTTAGAGATGTTGACATTCTATATGTGGAACCTCTTCTAAATATTCAAAACAAATTTAAGTGATTAACTTTATTAGATATTTGAATCCTACCCTCTAAAGTGTACATTTGAAAATCTCCTACCTGTTTAGTTCAAAATAGTTTTAGGGAACAAAATCTAGAAAAAAATAATCTATTCAAAAGATTGTAACAGATGTAGAGAAAGAAAATGTATTTATTTATTTATTTATTTATTTATTTATTTATTTTTGTAATTTATTATCCGAGGTTTCAGTCATTAGCATTCCGGTGTTCTGCTGTGGCGACTCCTACCCAGGAGAAGCCGAAAGACAAACATTAGCCAAAGTTTCAGTCTCAGTCCAGATAAATAAAAATGACAGTAGACAAGCAAGTTAACTAGATGAATTATGAATACAAGCAAAATGCTGTGTAAAGATAGCAATGAATCAATAATAGAAATAATGATAAACTGCACTGTACAGGGTCAATGGGAAGGGATGGTTAGAGTAAATAGGGAAGAAGACGAAGAGAGTGAAATGATGAAGGGATAGAGCACAAAGTGCAAAAGATAGCAGTAGCACTGTAAGGGCGCACAGACATTAACTATATACAATGCAGACGATGTGTGGAAGGCAAAGGTGTCTGACTAGTGAAAGTGAGGTTGGGGATTAGAACCTTTGTCCAGAGGGAAAATATCTGCAAAATGACTCAGACATGAGTGGATATGAGGGAAGCTCTTTAAGATTATTAGGGTGAGATTTGAAGTGTTTGGGGCCAAGCATGGAGAAGGCACGGTTAATGTAATGGAGTCTAGTTCTGGGACATTAAAGAGGTGGGCCAGAGTAGTTAAGTCTTCTTACATTGCAAGTCAGGGGAAGAGGTCTGAGTATGCTGGGAGAAGGGAAGGACATGATTGTTTTTTGAAGAACTTCGGATTCAAGAAGCAGGTTGGCATGTCGTTGAACAAGCAACCAGTTGACTTTATTAACTGTGATACAGTGATGCTTATTTCTAAGGGAGAGGGTAATGAAATGGCAGTTAGAGTTTCTTATATTTTGGATAGTGGTGCAGTTGTTCTTGGATGTGGACGTCCATAATCGAGCTGTGCTAATAGAATGCGTTTGTCTGTGACATTCCTAGCTGGTCTGGAGAGAAAAGCAAACATTTTCTAGGACCAAACTAGGAGCTATTTACATATGCGTGCATACACACACACACACACACACACACACACACACACACACACACACACACACACACACACACATTATATATATATATATATATATATATATAATGTATATATTCTAATTAAAGGTGGAAGTTTAGCATGGGATCAAGTCACATATCAAGGTATCTGAAGGAAATGACTTGATCAATGGGGCTGACAAAATGGTCATGGATAATATGTGGTTGAGAACTTTTCTGCCATTTAGTAGATGGGCCAAATATCATTGTTTTTGTTTTGAAAGTGTTCAAAATTAGCTTTTAAGTCATTTAATAAGAAGGAAGGAAGTCAGCTTGTTGCCATTTCTGTATGGCAGAGTAAGTCAGGTTTGAGTGAGATAAGACCATGTCATCAACATAAAGTAAGAGAGAGAGAGAGAGGTGTGGTAGATCAACAGGTTGTTTATTAATGAAAATATAAAAAGAAGAGGAGCCAGAATAGAGTCATGAGGGGACGCTTTAAGAAGAGGAATGGAAACAGAGAGGGTGTTTTGAAACTGCACAGACAGGTTTCAATTGTAAAGATTATTTTAAACCAGAGAGCTATATCTGGGCTAATTCCAGTTTCAATTAGGTGCTGTAAAAGTTATTTATGATCAATCAGATAGAAAGTTCTGATGAGGTCAGTAAAGGTGGCTCCAGTGAGAATACCTTTGTCCGTAGCCAGGATGCTAGCAGTAAGTATCCAGATTTTTGCCAACCCAAAAGCCATGCTGTTTTGAGGATAATAGATGAAATCAATATTATTTAACTTTAGATCATAAAGATATTTTATAAACCTAAAGATCATGCTTGCAATTCTATTTATTTAATTTTGGGAACATTAATTACAACAAAATAGAAAATAAATAAATAAATAAATAAATAAAATAAATTTTACTTTGCAGGGGACTATGTGCTCCCACATACCTAATATACTGGCTTTGTTCAGGTTTTACTCGGAAATGCTAAGTCTTAAGTCTGTGAGGAACCAAGTCACCAAGCATGTATTACCAAAATGCATACTTATTAAACCTTTACTTGTAAAAAAGTTTTGCGGGGGTTCCACTGCACAGTTGTTTGGAGGTGTAAGTGCCTGTACCCTCAGAACTTATATATATGAACTCCTTGGTCACACAGAAATAAAGAATGGAGTAATCTCTAAAAATGAAAGAGTCACCGCTGGCATGAGAATAGAAACCACGCAAACAGTCATTTCCTAAAGAAAACAGTTATATGTGTTTTGTTCTTTGGGGATTTGGGGATCGAGAACATGGTGGTTAGGGAACTTGTCCTCAGTGAACTCCATATACAAACTTTATTCCTCACCCACAGTGAATAAATATTTAACTTCCAAGAATACATCATCTCCATAATAAATGGAAAAAACATATATTTCCCTTACTACAAGTAGTATGATCTTGTTACTATATTTAGCTAGTTGGGTATGAAGCATCATCTCTTTGCAAAAGTGTTTGACTTTGTAAAAATGTTATGTTTTCTCGTTATGTTTCAATTTAATTTATATTGTTTTGTAGAACAGTTACTCCATTTCAAAATGACATTTACTGATTTGATATATTTGTTTTGAAATCTCAGTGTTAAAATGTTCATTATTTTGTTTTCATCATTTTAAGATTCTTGCATATACTTTGTTGTTTTCTTATATATAGCAATAAACTAAACCAAAGGAGTGTAGAAGGGCACCGAACAACTAAATTGTGGTAAAACTGAACTCTTTCAAATTCCGGTAATAATGGCCATACAGGTAAAAAATGCACTCTCCAAAGCTAGGAATACAGCATCCATGGGACCACATGACATCCTGGGCTGTGTATTACATGAACTACAAAATGAACTGGCACCTCACCTAAGTGTCATGTTTAATCATAGCCTCACCTCAGGCTTCATGCCCACTGAGTGGCATACAGCTACAGTTATCCCACTCCACAAGGGGGGATCCACCTTGGATCCAAGGAACTACCACCCCATCAGTCTGACAAGCCTGATCTGCAAGGCCATGTAACATATTATCATGGAACTTATAAACAAGGACATTGGCAACCTTCAAATAATGGACCCCACCCAGTTTGGCTTTGTGAAGGGCCGATCTTGTCTTCTGAACCTGATTGACTTTTTCGAATCAGTCTCCGGAGCCATGGACGAGGGTAATGCAGTCCACACTGCCTATCTGGACATCACCAAGGCCTTTGACACCATCCCTAACTCTGGAATCATAGATAGAGTTACTAAGTTGGGCATTAATCCCTACATCACTCAATGGGTTGCCAACTGGCTTACTGACAGAACCCACACTGTAAAAGTATCCGACTCCAACTCCAGCTTCAGACAAGCGACAAGTGGAGTACCTCAGGGTTCAGTCCTGGGTCCGCTCTTGTTTGGTATCTACTTCTCTGAAGTACAGGCCAACACTAAGGGACTCTGACTAATAAAGTTTGCAGATGACTGCATACTGGGAGCCATTACTGAATCCCCAAATGATGTGGATACTCTACAAAAGGGCCTTACAGAAACAGATGCTTGGTGCCAGAGCCATGGGCTCAAGCTCAATGCCAAGAAATGTATAGTTATCCACTTTGGGAAAAAACATGTACCCATGAATTACCACATAGGTGGCAGTACACTAAACACCGAAAGTGTGATAAGAGACTTAGGGACACAGGTGGACAGTGGTCTCACCTTCGATAAACACATCGCCACAACAGTCAGGAAATCCTTCTATGTGGCACACCTCATCACTAAGGGATTTTCATCCAGAAAAAAGGAGGTCATTGCCCCACTGTACTCATTCCTGATTAGACCCATTATAGAATACAATGCCCCATTTGGTATGTACCTCTCAAGACATCTGCAACAACTGGAAAGGCCACAGAAATACCTCACTAAAAGAATCACAGGCCTAAAGCAGATGCCCTATGCTGTCCGCCTTAAAAATTCCAGCTATACTCTGTTGCATATTGTCTACTTAGAGGCAATCTCTGCTTACCATACAAGGCCAAGTCAAACCCAGAGCTGTTGGACATGCTACACTTAAAGAAATCCCCATGCCTCAAAGCCACACGCTCCAGGGATCTAAATCATGCCACCACAATAAACAAAACATGCTGGAGGGATAGGTTCCTGACCCAGAAACTCTCCAGACTCTGGAATAGACTGCCCATACATGTCAAGCAGAGCACCTCTTTGGCCCTCTTCAAAAGGAACCTTGACGATTGGATGGGAAAAAGGAAATTCACCCCGAGGATCACATCAGTCACCCTGCTAGACAGGGGTCCAGGGAAATAAATAGTGTGGTAAGAAATAGCCAGGGAATTGTTATGGCTAGGCTTGTATAGGCCCTAGGGCTGATAGCCTAGTACCAATCTATGAACCTATGAACCTATTTATTTTAAGACTTCTTCAGTGTGAGAAAAAACTTAAAGCATTCAATGTTTAAATTACAAAAAATATATCACATGGTTCAACCCATCCTATGTTGTGTAAAAGGAACACAGATAACTTTAATAATTTTTATTTGTATTTCTTTTGATACATATAATAATAATATTTAATTAGAAGTTTGTGGTATATTTTTATACGTTAATCATGTATTTTAAACATGTTTTTTTATTGGGCAATGAGAGGGGTGAGGTTGAACCATGTGATGTATTTTTTATAATTTAAATGTTGAATGTTTTAAGTTTTTTTCTCACTCTGAAGAAGTCTTAAAAATAAAGATGAAAGCACTCAATTTGACCACAGTTTAGTTGTTCAGTGCCCTTCTTCTCTCCTTTGGTTTGGTTTATTGCTTGAATTTTCTTATATATGACCATCTTTTTCGAATACATCTCAGTAAACAGAATCCAGCAAACAAGTACTGAACCCAGCATCTTACAAACAGAATTGCTGACAACAGTGCAGAGATGAACAGTAAAATAAAAATAAGCCATATAAAGTAAAAGAGTCGTATCAGAAAACAGAATGAAAAGAATGGTGGGCAGACTGAGGTAAGGGGCAGCACATAACCAAGTTAGGCGAATGTCTGGAAAACAATAATTGTCTCCAAGCCTAAGGAGATAAGCTGCAACCATACATAAAACTGGGCTGATAATTAATTCACATTACCCCACAGTAGAACAACATTATGTTCATATTTTAACATGTAAGTACTAGGCAATCAGTCTGGTGGCCATTACACACCTAACCAAAGAAAGATGGCCAAAATCTCCCTCTAGCTTCAAGGAGAGTAAAACAAGACAGATCAGGTGAGATTTTCAGACTGCCCACCCAGTTATCTTGGTGTACCTTGAAGTTGGCACTACAAGTGAAGTAAACAGTGCAAAGACAAAGGAAGAAAGAAAAAAATGACATGTAATGATACGTATTGTGGAACTCAAGTGGCATTAGTCAGTTTTTCATGTTTAGCTAGAGAATATAATTATGAAGGCATCATCATAGCAGATTAACAGGGAAGCTGTCAATCTGTACTGCTAAATAATTTCATAAATTGCTGCCTTAATTACCTAGCTACCCTGTTCTCTGTACTGGGGCAAGTAAACTGCTGTAAAAATGGATAAATGTTCAAAAACTGCCATGCATATTGTGATGCTGAGAATAAACTCATCATAGACTATAATGGATCTATGCACTACATTTAAGCCTTATAATAAACCTGCAAGAGGTAAACTGAAATGTGTGATTTAAACTGCTATATGTATGCTTTCTAATTGTTGAAAAATATGCGAGAACTTACTTTCTCTATGTGATGCATTGCTACAATATGTATGTTTTGCAGTGACATGGAAAGAAGTGTAAACATTTGACTTTTTTCCATGGAATATATAAAAAAGTAGCTGGACCTTGTAACTGAAGTGTGAACTTCCTTCTACTGAGGATTCAGCAATTATATAAGAGATGTGAAATATATGGCAGAGAAGTGAAAAAGGCTGTATTTTTTTTTTTTTGGTATTGTGATAAAATATCTATGACTTTCCTAGCTCAGGAAGCATATATTGCTTACCATAATGAAAAATCAGTACCCAATAAGAAAATCAAAGATGTAAAATAGCAAATGTTGTTATTTAACATAAGTTAAACAGACTATGCAAACATTCACCCCAGGATTCAGCAAGCTCTGCATGGCATGCAGGAATAGTGCAAGAGCTGCTGCACGCAATATGGCCGATGAGTGATAAAGGAATGAGCTCCCAGGACGTGCACGAGCGCTCCTACACTATTCTTGCATGGACACAGCTCCTCTATGCTAATTACCCCATTTGCAGGTGAAAACCATGCAAATGAGGTGAGTTAATGATCCAGGAAGCAGGCAGGCATCTGTGCAGGAATAGTGTAACCTGCAGAAATGTATTCAGCTACTAACCGAATACATTTCTGCAAATTATAAAACGGAGGCATGACAACTCCAAAGAAAGCATGTATTCAATGTAGTAGGCATGCCAATGACCAAATAGTTGACCATTGGCATTGTAAATAGTTGCAAAATTATAAAAAAATAACTTTTTTTTTCGCTGATTTCGGACGTTTAAGTATAGGACAGCAGTACGCAAACGGGATCGGCCCAAAAAAAAAAAATAGGAAATAAGCTTATAAACCAAAATCACTATTCTGCCATAATAGTCAATGGCATGCAGAAGACAACAATATCATTGAATAATGGTTGCTAAGGGGAAAGATTGAGCATCAGTCTTGTAATCTTGCATTAGCAGTCAGTTTTATGCAAATGAGGGAATTGATACTGAATCACAGATTTCCCCTCAGTGTTAACTAATATCCAGCTGTGTAAGTACAACAACACCATGGTGCAAGCCTAAGAGGTAGACGACCTCATAAGGGGGAGTGTCATGCATGCTGTAAGCTTATTGGAGCTCTGTGGCCCGTGTTTGCCCTTAGCTAAACACAGCTAAGGAAGGGGGCGTGTCTGAGGCTGCCAAGCAGTATTTACATTGCCTAAACAGGTATGCGTACCACGTGCCGGGTTTTAAACAAACAAAAAAAAAAACAGAAAATAGCAGCTCTGTTCACATCTGAGCACTGGGTATGCACTCGGGGCTTAAATGGGAAGTCAATGGGAAGGGAAAACAGCAATAGGAAGGCAATCAAGGAGAACTAGCAAAGCTTGCAGGTGAAATGTATCAGAATCAGCCAATTACACAGGCAGCAGCCCAGCACACTCCTATAAACTATGCAAACACCTTTCACTCTGGTTTTTCCCACAAACTCTACACCACCCTTGTACACAGATGGGGAAATTTTACCAGACAAAACTAACAAGATGATAGGGGCTGCTGTTGCTATCATACATCAATATGTGGAAGAGGCTGAGGGTGGCAAGGATGAGAATGCTAATGACCAACTACAGTGAGGAGAAGGAGAAGAGTGTACAGACTCAGGGTAACCTACCAGGGGCAACATGAGCTGGACATAGTGGAGTGTTATAAGGTGGACAGGGACATCCTACACCAAATTGTTGAGCTGTGCCGGCCACGCCTCACATACAGAACCAACAGAGGGGAACCCATCCCAGTGGATACCAAAGTATGTGTAGGCTTAAGAATACTAGCCACAGGTACCTTCTAAAGGCCAACTGGGGATATCATGGGGATCTCACAGGCATCAGCATCCAGACTACTCCACCAGTTCCTGGATGCCATGTCAGCACATGCCAGTGAGCACATATATTTCCTCAACACTCATGAGGCATTGACCAGCAATATGCGTCTCTTCCACCAAATAGCAGAATACCCTGAGGTAGTGGGTGCTATAGACTGCATGCACATACACATCAAAGCACCACTTGGTGAGCGGGGTAGGGTCTACATAAACCGCAAAGGCTTCCCCTCCATCAATTGACATATTGTGTGTGATGCCCAGAGCATTACAATGAATGTGTGTGCTGACAGCAATGGAAGCTATCACGACTCCCACATCTGGCATATGACACAGCTGTACCAGAGATTTGCCAGTGGGGACATCCCATATGGCCACCTATTGGGATATGCTGGTTACACACTGGAGCCATGGCTGATGACACCCATCAGAAACACACACACACCCAAACAAGAACTCCATAATGAGGCACATGTACAAATGAGAATCATAATAGAGCGTGTGTTTGGGATGCTCAAGTCATGGTTCTGGTGCCTGGACATATCCAATGGAGCTTTGCAGTGTTCTCAAGCTACATGTACACAAATTTTCATTGTATGTGACATGCTACACAATATGATCCTGCGAAAACAGCTGCAGCAGGAACAGCACAGGGCAGAGCCACACAGCTTTCCCACCATCGCCAAGGAAACACAGGCACAGAGTGACTCAGAGGAGGAACAACCTGACCCTACCCATGTAGCCAGAAGGAGGCATGCCCAGTATGCCCAGGCTTTGGCAAATAGGCAACACATAGTACATACACTGACACAGTAGGAACTCAGGGAATGACACCTCTCTCTGACTTGCACATACAGTAAAAGGGATACCAAACATGACACTACCTGTGCTTTACCATGAATAGGGAGTATACTATGTGCATCTGACATAGTCAGCCCTCAAGCACCATCCTCAATACTGGCACAGCCACAAGTAACTCACTCTTCCTATCAATTGCTGAATGGAGTTGTATGTTCTGCTAGTTGTAGCTATGGTATGGATGTGAGCATGCAAGGAAACTGGGTGGCAAAATGGGATGGCAGTAGATAATGGACACCTATATGGGCAGCATGGAATCCATAACAAATACTGGTATCAACATAGTAGGCAGTACTAGACAAGGTGACAAATACCACTGCAGTACATGTGGTGGCCCAAATGTGTGTCCATAGGACACACACATGCATGTCAGTGAGGTTCACATACCCACCAACAGCTTCAGCCAGCAGGACAGGTGTAGATGACCATAAAGAATGGCTGTGCTAAGGCCTCCAATTAATGGTAATGGATAACAGCTCCCCTCCAGACCTACACAGACAGACTACAACAGGTCATGCAGTTGTATGCTAGTTCTGAAGGATATGAAGTCTGAAACTGAAATATAAGTCAGTAAAACCTAAGATCTGTACTCTACTGATATGTCTCTAGTCTGCATGATAGGTCAGAATACAAAACAAAATAGAAGCCAACAGAGTACTTGAAATACCAGTACAGTCATAGCAAATGTTTACAGTTATTAGGTGTGCCCCCCCCCCCACAATCCTATGTAGAAATGCAGTAACATGTATGGGGGGGTTAATAACAGTGGAGCACAGATTACCTAAGCTGGCCCAATTTATAGAATAGATTGTTGTATGTGTACAATATGCATGGCTCTGCATGTTAGGTTGTTGTGTGTTGTACATTGTGTGGAAGTGGTCAGTATGTAGGCATGGAGAGTTGTGTCCTGGTGGCCTATGGCCACTACTGTCGATGACAGGGCCATGTTCTGACAACTGCAGTGCTAACCACAATGCATCCCAACAAGACCCAATTCAGCAGCCATCCATACTCATTGTTCAGATGTCAATATCTGTCACCATCTGAGAGATGGACATGCCACGAATGTGGGCCCAAACATATACATACTACACAGGTGGAAGTACCCTATACAGAGTACATAAAATGTAACTGTCAACTGCACAAACATTTGGAATTGTACATACAGGTTAGCAGCACATTAGTTGTCTGTGTAGTATGGAATACTGATGTATTCTGGCCAGTCACTGGCAGACCACAAAAGGCACAGTTATGAAGTAATGAAAGAATGCCTATGTCCCTGCACAAGGCAGCATAAGGGGAATGTCCCAGGTATATCTGTGAGTCAGCTACAAGAAGCCTCCGTATCACACATACACTCAACTCACCCCACCATCATCCGCAGGTTTATCACAGGTCATATCCCTGCTCTTGGGAATGGGTACAACATGATCCCCACTTCTGTATAGGAATACCCACAGAATGCAGCATGCTGAAGAGGTGTCCTATGCAGGTGTGTCCCTAGCTGTAAGCAGCACCCTGCCAGCATCCACACCAATGGATTAATATGGACAGGAACTATTGCCATTAACACCTCACACACTTACCCTGTCACCCCAGGGGAATCCAATGGCTCGCAGCCTGTGACTGTAGGAGTGACAGAATGCACTGGCCTGCTACAGATGACCTGCATCACTAACAAATGCCCTACAGTCTTTGTTAAAGGCCTGTGCCTCACCCATACTGCCAATGTATGTTATCTCATGGGGTCCCAAATAACAACATAACACAGTCCACAGAACACAAATGGAAGGCCATGTTGACAAATCCCAGTAGCATGTCCACCATCTCCTACTGCATGAACTGTGGCCCATAACACTAGGGTAAAGGGACAACTATAGGGATACTTCGCAGAATCACTCGCATAATGTTAGGAAGAGGATAGAATAACAGAGCGAGGGGTGTAGAAGCATGGATGCCATGGAGTATTTGAAGTCTGAAACTCTGATGTGTGCCCCTACTACCCCTGCCTGCAAACCCAGTAATGGGGGGGGCTACAAAACTGCAATGTGAAGGGGAACTGACCAGATATATGAGCTCTGCCTCTCGGTAACCTGGGTGAATCTGTACAGCTGAGAGGTATGGCCACAGCAGGATATAGCCATTCTGTTATGTCGATAGATGTACAAGCAGGGGATCCTCAGCCACCACAGTACCAAGGTGCTGGACCATTTACAGAGATCCATCAGCAAGCGTCTGCAGCTACCCCTCTAGAATGGCATGAGTGTGCAAGAATACGCAGGCTGCAGACCACTATACAACTTCATTCATCTTGTATTTCCCAGAAAATAACTGTGAGCAATTAAGTATATCTGTTGGTAGATGATGACATAATACATCACAGTGTAAAATAGTACATATCTGAATATCTCTGCTAACACCAACCATGTAACACAAGCAGCACAAACAGCAATAGTTACAGTATCCCACTATCTGTCGCCCATTGTGATGCCATATTGTCAACCTATCTACAGATATTCTGCAGAAACAGGTTGCTAGCTGTAGGTGTAGAACACAAAATCCTGCACTGGAGTACAACCTGCCTGGAATGGATTCACACACTCAATACAGAAGGTCATACTGAGCATGCTCCTACACTTAGAGAAATGAAGCCCATGTCTGACAACAAAATACAGGAGGTCATACCGGGCATGCTCCAATACATAGAGAAATAAAGCCCATGCCTGACAACAACAGATGTCTGACAGCAACAGTGGACTATACATATCTGTCAGTCGCAGATGTCTGTGCACACACACCACATTGCACACCATTCATACTTTGCACACATACTGGATAGAAATACTCACACATATCCAAGGCCAACACACTATAATAGGTCAAACATACACACATGGAGAAGTGGGGAAGAGAGAGGAAGACAGTGAAAGAGAGATTGCCATCATGAAGCCTGTCCCACCCACCATGCATCCAATTGGCCAATATCACATGATGTCCCAATGTCAATCACTGTAGACATTGCTTTTGGTAGCCCTCAGCCCTATAGTGTCTGTGGTGCTTGTGATAATGGTGTAACATGATAGTATAAATCAGTATCCATCTAGCATTTGTATATCCAGTCCGGTCAAATGTAAAGTTATGTGTGACTGAGTGTTGTATGTGTGTTTCCAGAGGAATGGTTTATGGCCCATTCACACACACTGCACTTCCCATTACTCATGTTAGTACTCATGCTGATGTCAGCAATCTTGAAATAGCCTTCTGACCAAACTGCAGTCCCATAAGCTCCATGGCACTTGCAATAACTGCGTAATGCTATAATGTAACATACTAGCTAGGTAGGAGTTCTAATCACAGACATGGCAATTGTGCAACTCTGTGTGTGTGTGCGTGTGTGTGTGTGCGTGTGTGTGTGTGTGTGTGTGTGTGCGTGTGTGTGTGCGTGTGTGTGTGTATAGAGATAAATGATTTTGAGGCCATTCACAGACACTACACCTCCCATTGCCTTACTTTAGCAAACCTGCTGATGATAAGCTCTCTGGTGCTTGCGATAACTGCATAATGCTATTATGTAACTTACTAGTTAGGTAGGAGTTCTAATCCCAGACATGGCAACTGTGAAACTCTGTGTGTGTGTAGAGCTGAATGATTTTGAGGACATTCTCAGTCACTACATCTCGTATTGCCCTACTTTAACAAGCCTGCTGATGTCAGTCATCTTGAAATATTCCTTTGGAAAAAGGCCAGCCCCATAAGCTCTGTGGTGCTTGCAATAACTGCGTAATGCTATAGTGTAACATACTGTTTAGGTAGGAGTTCTAATCCCAGACATGGCAACTCTGTGTGTGTTTGTGTGTGTGTGTGTGTGTGGAGATGAATGATTTTGAGGCCATTTACAGTCACTACACTTTCCATTGCCCTACTTTAGTAAGCCTGCTGATGTCAGTCACCTTGAAATAACCCTTTGGAGAAGGGCCAGCCCCATAAGTTCCATGGTGTATGTGATAACTGCATAATGCTATAATGTAACTTACCTAGTTAGGTAGGAGTTCTAATCCCAGACATAGCAACATGAAACTGTGTGTGTTTGTGTAAGAGAGTGTGTATGTCTTTGATAATACCTACTGTTATGGACATTCACACTTACTGCTCTCCCCTTACCCCTGCTTTAGCACTGCTATTGATGTTAGTCACTTTCAAAGATACCTGTGGAGAGCTCTCCAACATGTAAGTTCCATGGTGTGTGCCATAAATGTGGAACAATGTAATAGCAGTAACTACACTGTTATGGCTTTGAATCTCATCTGTGGCACATGTGTATGTGTGTACTTCAAAGATTTTGGCCCCATTTACACCCAGTACACATCTCAGAGCCTGACTTTAGCAGTCCTGCAGATATCATCCACCTTAGACGTACCTATTGCCAACTCTAAACCATGTCAGGTCAGTGGTGCATGTAATAAATGTGTAACATAATGGTCTATAAAGATTATTAGATAGAGGTTTGAACCTCACCCCTGGCAAATGTAAATGTGTGTTTAGGGTCAAATTATTTTTGGGATCTCTCAACCACTACATCACCCAGTGCCAGTATTTACAAGGGCTGGTGATGTTACTCACCTTAGAAGTACCTTGGGACAACATCCATCCCATAACCTCCTTGGCGCATGTGATAAATGCGGTTCACTATAGTAGCAACATATAGCTAGATAGGGGTTTGAATCCCAATACTGGCAAGTGTGTGTCATCAGTATTCTGTGTGGAGGTTGCTGTGATTGTGCAATAACAGGATCAATTGTGGGGTGGGTTTTGCTAAATTATTATGTTGAGGACCTAGTATATGTCACAATGTCCACCTTACAAGGACAACAGATGTCAAACACCAGAGAGGCTGGTGTAGACAATCCATAGCCCTACATGTGACATTATGGATTGATGAACAATATAGGCAACACTTCTATTATTCAGAGAACACTTTCCACCCATGTCTCATACACAAACACACCTGGCTAGGCAACAACCACTGTATTGATAGTTCCCTGCATATTGCCTCACAGATAGTAACCTCAGTGTGATTGCAGTGGACTACATGCCTGTTGACCACAACAGTGCCACTGACATCAGAAAGTACTGCAATGATTTACATCTCCTGACTGAGTCTGTGCTATCCAGCATGTAAAAGGACATGGCACCCTGTGCAAATAAATGCTTACAGTCGCCCTTTTGCTATGTTCCCCACTGGACACCTGCAACAAGTGTAGAGGCAAATGTAACCCACAAAGGGAATATCATGCCTTAAATAGATGTTCTGTATGGACAGACACCACTAACTCCACTGAATACCTGTATCATGCTGTCAATGTAAGTGCAAGTATGACCTCAATTCCATAGCCAGGTATCACCAAATGAGGTCAGGAATGCCACATCAGAAGATAACAATCTGTCCACACAACATTCCCAAGAGACCTCAAGTACACTTCCACACATCAAAGAACATGCATGTGGGACATATGCACAACCCAGACACTGTCCATGTTATGGAATATAGATCAAATACATGGGAAGCAATGCACATCCCTGGCCACCCACAATAGTAACCCAGATGAGTGGACAGTGAATACAATACCAACCCCTGGGGACCACTACAGGGACTACACCCCTGAGGCCACACTGGAGACTATTGTCAAGTGGCCTGATGCTAAGGGATTCCCTTTGCCTAGCCTTGTACAGCCTTCAGGTCCATTCACCTACTACACACCTGTGAAGCAATGAAACTATGCATCTCATACTGGCAAATGTGTGTGTGTGTGTGTGTGTGTGGAGATTAATGATTTTGAAGCCATTCACACTCACTACACCTCTCATTGACCTACTTTAGTATGACTGCTGATGTCATTCACCTTGAAATAAACCTTTGGCCATGTTTCAGCTATATAGTCTCTTTGGCACTTGCAATAACTATGTAACACTGTAGTGTAGCAAACTAGTTAGGTAGGAGTTTTAGTCTTGATCCTGCCAACTGTGATAATCTGTGTGTTTCCCTCAGAGTGTGTGTGTGTGTGTGTCTTCATTGACACCTTTTTTTGTGGACATTCATACTTACTACACTTCCCTTACCCCTCCCTTAGCACTGTTGCTGATGTTACTTACCTTCAAAGATACCTTTGGACAGATCTCCAACATGTAAGCTCCATGGCACGTGCAAAAACTGTATAACACTGTAACAGCAATACATAGTCAGGTAAGGGTTTACAACTCAGTACTGGTAAGTGTGTGTTTGTGTGTGTGTCATCAGTATCATGTGTGGGTGTTGGGGTGATTGTGTAATGACAGGATCCATTGCAGTGTGGGGTTTGTGACATCATTATATTGAGGACCTATATGTCTCAATGTCCACATTACAAGGCCAAAAGTTTTCAAACACGGTAGAGGCTGTTGTAGACAAACCTCAGCCATAAATGTGCACAGCCATGTGCAATTATTATGTGACAGTATGGATTAGTAAACAATATAGGCAACTATTATAATACCCAGATACCAGTCTCCACCCACGGATCATACACAAACATGTTTGGCACTTACTCTCTTACTCCCGTCCTTTCTTACTTTGTCTCTCTTGATCCCTCTCTGGTGGATGTGGAAAAGTACATCTGTTTTGCATAGGCAGCAGCTTGACTTTGTAGGTAATGCTCATGATCACCTGATGGCCTGTGCATGAATTGCAGTCCTGCACTTGCTAATTGCATATAGAACAGCTGTAGTATCATTCCTATAGCCAATTTCATGGAAACACACTCCTATAACTAAGCACTTCATGTGGGTGTTGGCCCTTTTCCTTTACTGTGAGCAGGACTTCATGTGGGTGGCTGACAAACAATATCACAGAGCATAGTTGGAAATACCTCTTACAACATACACTGGGGAGACAGGCCAACAAGCAGGTGGAGGATGTTCCAGACATAGGGACAGAATGTAAGTATTGCTGTTCTACATTTGAAGTAATGCTGGTTTAACAGGGTTTGTGTGGATATGGCTGTTCTACATGATTTAAAGTCTGGCATGACAGTGTTATGTGGTTGAGGAAACTCTCAGCTGTAGGGCTATCTGCAGACTGGCCAGAGTTTGGACTCTTATATGTGGTGTGTTACTCACACATTTCTTGTCTTTAGAAATGCAGTAGCATACTCTGATTGCAGTCAGTACATGGTGACATCCATGTGAGTTAATGACTATATATCCCTCATAAGAGATATGTCACAACAAACCCTGTTACACCAGGAATTTTCTCAGTTTATCACAGCAATATGTCAATATTGGCCCTGTGTTGTGCCTCTGTCCCCCAAGTCTGTCACCCTTTGTCCGTATGTCATGCAGTAAGAGGTGCATATGTACAGTATATCATTATTTACTGACATCATACCTGATAACAAGCCAGTGAGATAACAGACTGCTAGACATGTTATGTATAGTAGGCCTTATATTTGAGGACAAAACCTGGACATTCTGTTGTAGTCTGTACAGTAGTGAGGTATGTGTACTTATGGTGATTGTTGACAGAGTGTGTGTTGTGAATATGTTACTTGGCCTGTGTACAGACTGTGGTCGATGTCATTGTTCTTGGTCCTGTTCTATCTGACGTTGCATGCTGCTCCAGTTTACGGTACACTATCGGTGCATATGTTTGTAGGGCCAGACTGAGACCTGTCCTATACCACAGTCAGGCATCAGACTACACTGTGTATTGGGCCAGTGTATGTAGGGTTAGTGTGTGAGTGGCACATATGAGGATGGTTTTGTTCACACAGTCCATATACTGTACTATTAATTAAGCTTGCCATAATGTGACTGTGACTGTGTTCAGATTGGTTGTGGGCATGCACTTTCACACTGGTGTCTGTTACCCCATGCTGTTACATGTCTATACTGCTTGCTATATTTGCAAGTGCATGTGTATTCCCCCATAGGAAAATTGGGTCAGTGTTGTGGCAGTCTGCCTGTAGTTTGTACAGTGCTTTGTGACATGCGTAGCAACTCAGTATATTTACCTAGTGTGATGTTATGTCCAGATATTTGTCAGCTGTACTGTTGACTGGCCACCATAAGTGTTGTGTATTTCTGAAAAAGCAGTGGGATGCTGTGAAGATGTATGTCACTAATTAGTGAGAAGTATGTGTGCTTGGGACCTCTGCTCCTCCAGTTAATATGTAATAGGACAGACAGGAGTGTGTGAATGCATCAAATGTGTGAGCTTATTTATTCCAATATTTTTGTGATATCCACATTTATATGGCTGTGAACATCCACTTTGTCAGGCTTGGTCCACACGTCTTGTACTAAGGAGTTCTGCGTATACCTCTGGACTGAGCAGATTGTGTCAGACTGTCCATGTTTATTGGTTATATCTGCTGCATTCCACAGGATCATTAATGTGATTTGTGTGGTACTTCACTATGATGATCTTATGATGTCTGTCAGTAACTGATGGTGTACATATCAGTATCAGAAGTGACTTCCTGCACATGTCTGTTGACACAACCCCTGTTACTGTAGCAACATTCTATATTTATACCTGCAGTACTTACATTACATCCCCTTGCACTAAGAGGTTGTGACTACTGGTGCTGAGGTATGACTCCACTACATGCTATATGTATATGTTATATATATATATATATATATATATATATATATATATATATATATATATATATATATATATATATGTACACACACACACACACACACACATATACATATATATATATATATATATATATATATATATATATCTCTGTGTGTGTATATATATATATATATATATATATATATATATATATATATATATAGATATATATATAGATATAAATTATATAGAAATATATATGTATGTATGTACATATATCTACATATGTATATGTATGTATGTATATATATATATATATATATATATATATATATATATATATATATATATATCCATATCCTTATGTGTAAACATGAGTGTTGTACCTACCTTCACAGATGTATCCCACCATATTTATCTGATATGTGTATATTTAGATATAACAATATGACTAATTCAACACTATTTTCACTTACAAGTACTAAATAATTGTAGTAGTCAAAGCAGTTGTACACTACTATTCAGTATGTGTACTGAAAGATATATTTGAAAAAACAACAAACATTTTCACAACTCTAATGTCTTAGTGGTTAACTGCTGTGACTATAATGTACAGGATCCGAGGTTCAAGACCTACAAGGACTGTTTATTTTATTGCTAGGCAGAACAAGGACTGTTGGATATAGACTGGTTAAGGCAGTTTTGAGCAGGTTTAAGTAGGTTTCTCTGGGTTTGCGTGATGGTAAGCAGTGCTAAAGTACAGTTAAACGAAAATGAGCTTACACCATGTAGGCTTTGCTTACCAGTGCACAAATGTGCCTAGCATTTATATTTAAGCAATGCTTACACCTGCTAAGAATAGCTCAGCTCTGGTAACCAGTGATCACATTCCAGTCTGATGAAATAGCAGGGTAATGACATCATTAATAAGTGTATTTAAATCCATGTACATAACATGCTTCTGTGTGCTGTCATTACAGTAGCCAAGGTTGTGAGTATACTGTATGGAACACCTGAGTATATATGGCTAGTACAACAATCTTTACTCTTTGTATGTGTTTCATACATGGGTAGTATCCCAAGTTGTATGCAATCATACTTGTATGTATTGTATCATTACATTACTACTGTTAACAGTGCTTTCCCAAGTAAGAGTAGATTGCAGATTGTAGTACTGGAACCATACACCCCTGAATGCAAAGCTGCACTCTGAGTACTGACTATTGTGTTCTTGGTGTGTGAGCTGTATGTTAAGTATTTGCTACTGCATATTGATCTGATATGTGGAAATTAACTGTAGACTACTATGTGTATATGACATGTCATTGAGGGCTGCTGTTATGTTATGTAGTAATGGCATACCTATCAGTGTCAGACATCTATTTGTCAAAACATTCATCCTAGTGCATAACCTGTTGGCTAGCTGATTTCTGTCTGTCCTCTGTACAGATGTGCAGATGTCAGGTATCCATCTTGGCTGCTTACAGGCAATCTATATTTGACTGACACTGACATGTTTGCCCAGCTGTGTTATAAATGCCACAGCTAGGAAATCCCACCCTGTATGCACCACATGCCATGGATCACTCAAGGGCATCAGTTGATAGATGGCCTGCTGACAAATGTCAGGTGGCATGATACCAGTGTACCCACATCCCCTACTCTTCTCATCTCTCCATGGACATTAGCCTGGTACACACCTATGAACTCCTGCACCTATGGACCCCAGTACTGACAAATGTGTCAGTGTACATTACTGAGAATAATAGTGTCTGTGTGTTTGTAAACCTGTAATTGATAATACCCTGAGGGCCTTCTCACCCACTCCACCCCCCATTGCCATAGTTAGAAATGGCTGCTGCTGTAATTGACATTGAATGTACCTTGTTACACTCTTCACCCTATGGGCTATCTGGAGCTTGCAGTACCAGCATAACACTGTTGTACAAATGGGTAGATAGTCATGGGTTACCCTCTGAGTCCTGGTAAGTGTGTGTATGTGTGCAAGTGTGTATATTTGTAGGATACAGCATTCTGAAGACACATTCTCCAAATAAAATACACCTTGCTGTAGATTATAAGGGATAGTGATGTTGCTGACATTAGGAGACCCATGACACCCTACTATTCCTATGGCATGTGCAATAAATGCATATCCCTGTAGTAGCACTGATTAGATAGACAAGGGGTTGCATTGCAGTCCCAGTCAATGTGTGATTGTGGGTATGTCAGAGCATTACCTTGGGTTTCAGTGAGTAAAATATCTGATGTGGGGTGTGGGTGCTGGGTATACTGTTGTTACGTTGAAGCAAAGCACTGGAACAAAGCAATAAATCCAAAAACAACGACAGTTGAGTTGAAATGCCTTTATAACCAAGACAACAAAGCTTTCAGGTTCAAAACCCTTTTAAAAATCATATGACAACCAAATATTTAAATTTTTATAATGTAATTATGGTTATAACATCAATAACTTTTACATAAAACATATTAGTACATAATTTACATATATAAAAACACATATATGGAAAGTATAGTTACATAAAATCAATCTGTTTGCTTGTTAATAGTTCTAATGGTGTATCTCATCTGATTATTCATATTTAGATCAAAGATTGCTCTATCATGATCACACAAATTAGTGATGAATTTAATGAACAATATATTCCATTAGAAACTAATGTTGATTAGCTTACTTTCTTTACAAATGGACAGATTTGCATACAAGCTGGTTGACATGCATGTCCAGATCTTTCTGTGTATGTCCACTTATGGTCATTTTTGAACAACACAGTAAAGCAATGTTTCTATTGTCAGGTTTCAAATATATATCAAGCATATATTTTAACGATATTCTGCTAATATGTTAGAATCGCTAATCATACATGTATATGTTATTTATTTAATGATTACATAGTCTGTTAAGCATGAATCTAATCTGATTAATCATACTGAGCTACTTGTTGATCACTGCCTTTCAAAACTTATTAAATCATGATTTTATATAATATTTTAATCTTTGAGATGTATTAAACTGATTACAATTTTTCAGAAATATTCAATTGAAATTTAACATTCATTAAAATATCATTTCATTGAAGGCTTGCAGTGCTGTTTACATACCAAACCATAAACCCAAATTTACAAATTACAGATTGTAAATTTGATTCAAAACTGAACAAAAATGTCAAAGAATATCATTTGACATTTTAGTTTTAAATCATAACATTTATACTTGTATTATTTAAATTTCGAGGTCATTAAAGATAAATTCCATAATTAATTCAATGTTCAAAAATTAATTTACATATAATTTTTCTTTCTTGTTCACAAATATTTCATCGTGTTACATTGTTCAGTTGACATCTGTCAAGATTCAACTTGACTTAAATCAATATAAATTTCAACATTTAATTAAAACTTAAGGTTAGTTGTATGGTTAAATAAATTTATTGTAATGTATATGAAATCTAATTCTTTAGATATTTTTATCTATAATTATTTTAATTTGATTATTCGCTGTTATACAACTATCTGTTACTTAATGCATTTTAATATTATTTCTATGAATTTATCATTGTATAGTATGTATGCTAGTTTTATGAAATTTGTTTATAAGTGCAGTTCTTGTAAATATATGCTATTGCGGTTTTGTTTTAGTGTACTATCATTTTGTAAATTGCTGATTTACATATTTTAATATAATGATGATTTTACTCATTTTATGTTGCATTATTTTTGAGTTTTTTTTAGAGTTTTCTGTGATTTAATAAAAATTGTGCCTCTTGGATCGATCCTATATGGATAATGCTACTGCAAATCTAGTGGGACATTAACAAGTTCATAGATAGAATTTTATTATTACATTAAGATTTATGATTTATTGTACTATTAATAAACAGTGGTTTTTTATCATCCTTTAATTTTCATTGATTTTTGTTGTGTCGATCAATTTGCTGAATATTATTCTGTGTTTAAATATTCTTTATCATTTTATCTTGGTATTAACTGTCACATGCTAGTCTTTCTCAGCAGAATAAGCTTGAATCAATTATGTCCGTTCAGTTCATTACTTTAGATTCATTTATGCATTGTCAATGATTCACTCTGTCATTATAATCTGCTTAAAGGATGAACCATTAATGCTGTAAACATCATGAAGATGTAATCCTTTTAAATTTGTTATTGCATCCCTGACAAAAACATATTATTATCCTTTTTAAAGTAAGTAGGGAAAGTCTCTTTTTAATGTAGTTTTTAGACTTAGAATTTGTTGATATGTCGTACCTTTGGGTCAGATAATTTTTCTTTGAATCCCAGTTCATTCATCAGAATGTTAGGAGATTACAAATTTCTTCATTTTCAAAGCCATGCATATACATTGTTTTGCTCATTGTATTGGGGCAAAGTATTTCCAGGATGTACGGTTAAAAAGTCATGCAAAGTTTCTTCTTTGGAGATTGCTCAAAGTAACTCAAACAGCATTTCCATTCATATTTCAGATAATGGAACCAAAGAATGCAGAAACAAGCACTGAACAGCAATAAAAAACAGTTGATTAAACTCAAGATTAAAATTTCTTATTTATTTCTGACCAGAAAATTTTTATGTTTTAAAATGGATTGTTTGGTCCATAAATCTATTTTCATTGTGTATAAAAGTCTTATAATTGTAAACATTGAGAGGTTTTTTGAACCAAACTTTGTTGTCTTGGTTATAATATTTCAACTCAACTGTGTGTTTTTGATTTATTGCTGTTCCAGTGTTTTGTCATTTCATTCTCTGCACTGAAGTTCCACTTATCTTACTGCAGCCAGATATGGAACATCAGAATCGACTTAAAATGCTGTTTGAAAAGGAAGTTAATCCTCTGTTGAATCTAATGCCTGGTATGCTCTGTAGCAATCTCCAAAGAGTGTATCTTCAGCATAAATATATTGACTTGAGCCAGAACAGCACTGAGAGGAAAAATGATATGTTCCTGCAATTCAGATAGCTTTGATGCATATATGAACAAGGCATGCAGCTAAGAATGATGCTCATATACTTACCCGAACTGTTAAAACAATTTAACTAATTTGAAACTTAGTAAAACACATGCTTTAATGACAATTTTTTTCATAGACATTGAAATGAACTGAAGCAGAGATTTTGTTAAGAGGAAACTGGCCATACCTTTGCAAACCTCAATCTGAACATGATGATGATGACTTGACACACATCAAGAAAAGGAATTCTATATATCTGATTACCAAATGGGTAATATCTTTCTTGGCCAGAAACACCTATGAGCATTAAACTCATAGGATGGGTCTCTGAACTAATATCTAATGAAGCACAGTCTGATAAAGAGAACTAAACATGTTACCTAATGCATGGATTCCCTTGATAACTTTCAGAGTTAGTACCTGTGGCAAATATCACTGAACAATAGCTCCACACACTCTACTCATCATAGGCACATGCCTACAAGATACCCAACGAGAAAGGATAAAGACAAATAAAACTGAAGGCACGCAACATTTTTTCAAGCTTTCAATTGCAAAGGCAGAAAGGGGATAACAACCACTGATACATCAATAGAACCTTCAGGAACACAACATGCATGGCTCAAAAGAAAAAACAGTAGTCCGCAAAAACAGTACAAGGTCAGAAGATAATATTATCAACCTTCAACAATTACGTTAAGTAAAGAACATATAACATTGTTAACTAAAGGCCTGGGTTTTATACACAGAATGAAGATATGGTCAATGTATTAACTGACTTGAATCTTCATTAGATCTATAGCTTTGAAATTATATTTAAAACAATGACTATAATATCAATATGTGAAGAGAAGTATACTTCTAGTTATCCACCTGTTTGACTGCCTTTATAACTTATGAACATGATATGAAAACTGTATGCTAGCAAAATGTTTAATGTTTTATATAACATCACATATCTTGAACATTTGGACTTAAAGAACTGAGGGATAATTGTCATCATCATTCAGTAAAGGTGCAATAGTCATATGGACAGTGTAAATAGACAGTCAGTACTGTTATTGTTAGAAGATCCAACTGCATTTACAAATAACACAGATAGATGTCAAGAAATGTATGTTACGTGAATATGTGTATTTATGAACTACATCAGGAGACATATCTTAGATGATTTTTTCAGGTAACTTGTCCTATTGCAACTATGCGCTAAGGTGCAGCATGGATAAACCAATGAGGCCATAGTATCCGCAAATGGCTATTACGGAGTAATATCATTGTATTTACAGAAACAGTTACAACCTCTATTATCAATGTGTAAACAGTAATTGGATACAACAGATTTCCTTGAAAATTGAAACTATGTTATATAGATTTAAAATCAAAAATTATGACATTGATGATATCTATATGGTGACTATGACATTACATCGCTATTTACAGTTATTCAGCAGACTGTGACTCTAACACAAAACTCTGGGTATACAACCAGACACATATGAAAATATCTGTATGTTATTAGATCTGGTTCTGAAAATAATATATTTATGTTCGATAATAATATATAATTACCAGTATGCAGCACAAGTACTTTGCAGTAATAATGCACGCCAACCTTGTTTTTATCAATGGAAATGTAATATATGTAGGTGAGCAGTATATGAATGAAAATGTGATATATTACCAAAGGTTTGTAGATGATTGTTTTCCTCTGGAAAGGAACGCATTTAAAACACGGTAGAGGCTGTTGTAAACAAACCTCAGCCATAAATGTGCACAGCCATGTGCAATTATTATGTGACAGTATGGATTAGTAAACAATATAGGCAACCATTATAATACCCAGATACCACTCTCCACCCACGGATCATGCACAAACATGTTTGGCTCTTACTCTCTTACTAACGTCCTTTCTTACTTTGTCTCTCTTGATCCCTCTCTGGTGGATGTGGAAAAGTACATCTGTTTTGCATAGGCAGCAGCTTGACTTTGTAGGTAATGCTCATGATCACCTGATGGCCTGTGCATGAATTGCAGTCCCGCACTTGCTAATTGCATATGGAACAGCTGTAGTATCATTCCTATAGCCAATTTCATGGAAACACACTCCTATAACTAAGCACTTCATGTGGGTGTTGGCCCTTTTCCTTTACTGTGAGCAGGACTTCATGTGGGTGGCTGACTAACAATATCACAGAGCATATTTGGAAATACCTCTTACAACATACACTGGGGAGACAGGCCAACAAGCAGGTGGAGGATGTTCCAGACATAGGGACAGAATGTAAGTATTGCTGTTCTACATTTGAAGTAATGCTGGTTTAACAGGGTTTGTGTGGATATGGCTGTTCTACATGATTTAAAGTCTGGCATGACAGTGTTATGTGGTTGAGGAAACTCTCAGCTGTAGGGCTATCTGCAGACTGGCCAGAGTTTGGACTCTTATATGTGGTGTGTTACTCACACATTTCTTGTCTTTAGAAATGCAGTAGCATACTCTGATGATTGCAGTCAGTACATGGTGACATCCATGTGAGTTAATGACTATATATCCCTCATAAGAGATATGTCACAACAAACCCTGTTACACCAGGAATTTTCTCAGTTTATCACAGCAATATGTCAATATTGGCCCTGTGTTTGTGCCTCTGTCCCCCAAGTCTGTCACCCTTTGTCCGTATGTCATGCAGTAAGAGGTGCATATGTACAGTATATCATTATTTACTGACATCATACCTGATAACAAGCCAGTGAGATAACAGACTGCTAGACATGTTATGTATAGTAGGCCTTATATTTGAGGACAAAACCTGGACATTCTGATGTAGTCTGTACAGTAGTGAGGTATGTGTACTTATGGTGATTGTTGACAGAGTGTGTGTTGTGAATATGTTACTTGGCCTGTGTACAGACTGTGGTAGATGTCATTGTTCTTGGTCCTGTTCTATCTGACGTTGCATGCTGCTCCAGTTTACGGTACACTATCAGTGCATATGTTTGTAGGGCCAGACTGAGACCTGTCCTATACCACAGTCAGGCATCAGACTACACTGTGTATTGGGCCAGTATATGTAGGGTTAGTGTGTGAGTGGCACATATGAGGATGGTTTTGTTCACACAGTCCATATACTGTACTATCAATTAAGCTTGCCATAATGTGATTGTGACTGTGTTCAGATTGGTTGTGGGCATGCACTTTTACACTGGTGTCTGTTACCCCATGCTGTTACATGCCTGTACTGCTTGCTATATTTGCAAGTACATGTGTATTCCCCCATAGGAAAATTGGGTCAGTGTTGTGGCAGTCTGCCTGTAGTTTGTACAGTGCTTTGTGACATGCCTAGCAACTCAGTATATTTACCTAGTGTGATGTTATGTCCAGATATTTGTCAGCTGTACTGTTGACTGGCCACCATAAGTGTTGTGTATTTCTGAAAAAGCAGTGGGATGCTGTGAAGATGTATGTCACTAATTAGTGAGAAGTATGTGTGCTTGGGACCTCTGCTCCTCCAGTTAATATGTAATAGGACAGACAGGATTGTGTGAATGCATCAAATGTGTGAGCTTATTTATTCCAATATTTTTGTGATATCCCCATTTATATGGCTGTGAACATCCACTTTGTCAGGCTTGGTCCACACGTCTTGCACTAAGGAGTTCTGCGTATACCTCTGGACTGAGCAGATTGTGTCAGACTGTCCATGTTTATTGGTTATATCTCAGCTGCATTCCACAGGATCATTAATGTGATTTGTGTGGTACTTCACTATGATGATCTTATGATGTCTGTCAGTAACTGATGGTATACATGTCAGTATCAGAAGTGACTTCCTGCACATGTCTGTTGACACAACCCCTGTTACTGTAGCAACATTCTATATTTATACCTGCATTACTTACATTACATAAGAGGTTGTGACTACTGGTGCTGAGGTATGACTCCACTACATGTTATATGTATATGTTTTATAGATATATATACACATATATATATATATATATATATATATATATATATATATATATATATATATATATGTACACACACACACACACACATATATATATATATATATATATATATATATATATATACACACACACACACACACACACACACACACACACACACACACACACACACACACACACACACACACATATATATATAGATATATATCTGTGTGTGAGTGTGTGTATATATATATATATATATATAGATAGATATAAATTATATACAAATATATATGTGTGTATGTACATATATCTACATATGTGTATATATATATATATATATATATATATATATATATATATATATATATATCCATATCCTTATGTGTAAACATGAGTGTTGTACCTACCTTCACAGATGTATCCCACCATATTTATCTGATATGTGTATATTTAGATATAACAATATGACTAATTCAACACTATTTTCACTTACAAGTACTAAAACATTGTAGTAGTCAAAGCAGTTGTACACTACTATTCATTATGTGTACTGAAAGATATATTTGAAAAAACAACAAACATGTTCACAACTCTAATGTCTTAGTGGTTAACTGCTGTGACTATAGTGTACAGGATCCTAGGTTCAAGACCTACAAGGACTGTTTATTTTATTGCTAGGCAGAACAAGGACTGTTGGATATAGACTGGTTAAGGCAGTTTTGAGCAGATTTAAGTAGGTTTCTCTGGGTTTGTGTGATGGTAAGCAGTGCTAAAGTACAGTTAAACGAAAAGGAGCTTACACCATGTAGGCTTTGCTTACCAGTGCACAAATGTGCCTAGCATTTATATTTAAGCAATGCTTACACCTGCTAAGCATAGCTCAGCCCTGGTAACCAGTGATCACATTCCAGTCTGATGAAATAGCAGGGTAATGACATCATTAATAAGTGTATTTAATTCCATGTACATAACATGCTTCTGTGTGCTGTCATTACAGTAGCCAAGGTTGTGAGTATACTGTATGGAACACCTGAGTATATATGGCTAGTACAACAATCTTTTCTCTTTGTATGTGTTTCATACATGGGAAGTATCCCAAGTTATATGCAATCATACTTGTATGTATTGTATCATTACATTACTACTGTTAACAGTGCTTTCCCAAGTAAGAGTAGATTGCAGATTGTAGTACTGGAACCATACACCCCTGAATGCAAATCTGCACTCTGAGTACTGACTATTGTGTTCTTGGTGTGTGAGCTGTATGTTATTAAGTATTTGCTACTGGATATTGATCTGATATGTGGAAATTAACTGTAGACTACTATGTGTATATGACATGTCATTGAGGGCTGCTGTTATGTAGTAATGGCATACCTATCAGTGTCAGACATCTATCTGTCAAAACATTCATCCTAGTACATAACCTGTTGGCTAGCTGATTTCTGTCTGTCCTCTGTACAGATGTGCAGATGTCAGGTATCCATCTTGGCTGCTTACAGGCAATCTATATTTGACTGACACTGACATGTTTGCCCAGCTGTGTTATAAATGCCACAGCTAGGAAATCCCACCCTGTATGCACCACATGCCATGGATCACTCAAGGGCATCAGTTGATAGATGGCCTGCTGATAAATGTCAGGTGGCATGATACCAGTGTACCCACATCCCCTACTCTTCTCATCTCTCCATGGACATTAGCCTGGTACACACCTATGAACTCCTGCACCTATGGACCCCAGTACTGACAAATGTGTCAGTGTACATTACTGAGAATAATAGTGTCTGTGTGTTTGTAAACCTGTAATTGATAATACCCTGAGGGCCTTCTCACCCACTACAGCCCCCACTGCCATAGTTAGAAATGGCTGCTGCTGTAATTGACATTAAATGTACTTTGTTACACTCTTCACCCTATGGGCTATCTGGAGCTTGCAGTACCAGCATAACACTGTTGTACAAATGGGTAGATAGTCATGGGTTACCCTCTGAGTCCTAGTAAGTGTGTGTATGTGTGCAAGTGTGTATATTTGTAGGATACAGCATTCTGAAGACACATTCTCCAAATACAATACACCTTGCCGTAGATTATAAGGGATAGTGATGTTGCTGACATTAGGAGAACCATGACACCCTACTATTCCTATGGCATGTGCAATAAATGCATATCCCTGTAGTAGCACTGATTAGATAGACAAGGGGTTGCATTGCAGTCCTGGTCAATGTGTGATTGTGGGTATGTCAGAGCATTACCTTGGGTTTCAGTGAGTAAAATATCTGATGTGGAGTGTGGGTGCTGGGTATACTGTTGTTACACCATGGTACCCCAGTGCATGTCCCAATGTCCAGTGTATGAGGACCACTGTCACCATCAACCATACAGGTAACTGATTACACTATCCAGCCCAGCGATGCATGTGCTGTGTACAAATTCTCTGTAACAGAATGGACTCACTGACAAGGTAGTTAGCATTGATAAACCCAGGTGCCTCAGATGTGTCTATGACTGTTATGTGCTTGTCAATGTGTATATGACAGTATGTCATACTATGTATTGTTCATTAACACCCAGTACATCCCCCATTATCATATTGTACAAGACCTGGTGATGTTCTTCACTTAACATGAAACTCGAGACACACCTTATCCTAAAAGCTATGCAGTGTGTGCAATTAAGTCAAAACACATTAGTAGCAATAAGACCCTAGGTAGGGGTTCTACTCTCAATGTTGCCAAGTAAGTGTGTGTGTATTTGAAGGGAAATACTTCAGTTAGCAGAAAATACATGTCCCAAGAGATCATTGTCTGAGAACTGACTGACAAAAGCAAACATTTCAAAGGCATCATCTTGTGGAAATTCATTTCATCAAAACTAGTACTAGATGTGTAAACGCCCTCTTCCCCACTGTACAGCAGTGCAGCAATACTGGAGTTGGTATATATAGTTGGGTGTGGATGTTGTAGGCATAGCCACCTTCACTGGGGTTATTGTTGTGCGTATCCCCCTGCTTAGTCTGCTGTAATACTGTACAGTTTATGTTAACAGGTTAAGTAGTTGTTAGTCACACTATGTGTAGTTCTACACCACCCTACATACTCCAAAGTGGAGGGCTGTACCACCCACACCAGCACACCTATGTTTACCAACTCCAGGATTGCACTACATTGGGGTATAGGACATACACCCTGCCAGTACCATCGTCAATGACATTAAACTGGCAGACTGATGTGATGTTTTGCCTATTTTATCTTGGTGGAATTACATAGACCAAAATGACTTCACTGCAAAATTAAGTAAATCCATGTGTACAGTATTCTCTGTGTATTGCATCAATACCAAAGCTTCTGTGTGTGTGTGTGTGTTATTAACAAACATTTAGCATGTGCCACCAAGTGCACTTACCATTGTCCACTGTAGAAGAGCTGCTGACATCAGCCACCATGCACTCACCTGTATACACCCATCAGACGTATAAGGCATGTGGCACATGCAGTAACTGTTATACAGACCTGTTACTTGTGTTCAGTTGTACCCAGGATATGACACAGTCAATGTGTCACCACAGTGCCATACCCCTTGTAGGAAATAGCAGACCAACATTCTGCTGACACATAAACACCTACAACACAAACTGAATGCATTATGGAAACCACAATCAGTAAGTGTTAATAACAGCTGTAATGCATCATGGCTGGACAGCTACACACCCTGACATGTAAGCATTAAACTTTCCAGCTGAAAACATGTTAAACAGCATTACATTGCAAAACCTTAGTACATTCACCCTGTGCATCAGAACCATATTAGCATGTTCTTGCATGGATGGTATGGATGACAGGGATGTGGCACAGGTATCATCATATGCACGGGGTGTATTGTAGGTTTGCCAGAGACTTAGGCTGAGCGATTTGGTTGACATTATGTGTGTTAGGGGGGTTCTTTATCAATTGGGCTGTGCAGATGTGGTGTGTGTAGGTATGGAGGTGCCCTAGCTATGTTGGTGATGTGTGTGTGTGTGTGTGTGTGTGTGTGTGTGTGTGTGTGTGTGTGTGTGTGTGTGTGTGTGTGTGTGCGTACTCACAGTTCTGCCATGTGGCTGCCCTATACAGGGGTTTGTTGGACGGCTGCAGACCAATCATTGCAGGGTGTGCAGTTCACCGTGTCTGATCATGGACACTAGAACTGTGCCTGCCAGGGGTCCCATGGGCACTACCAGGTAGAAGCCCTGATATGGTACTCTTCCCTGATGATGACAAATGTCTGCTGGATCTGCGTCCCTGTTAGGATCGGCCAGGACCACATGCATGTGGCCTGCTGTGCTGTAGTGTGGACAGTACACCCCCTGCAGTGCTGGTGCTGGTACTGCCTATGGGAGTGGCTGTGACTTGTTGCATGTCCACTTAGACCTCCACCTGTTGGTGTTGCTGACCTACGTCCACATGGCTGTCGCCCTACTACCACCATATGCTCTAACACAGACACCGCACAGTTGAGGATTTCCACCATCTCATGCAACCGTCTATCCAGGGCCTCTGCAAAATAATGATGGGCACCTGCAAGATCACAGATGTTGTCAAGTACAGCAGAATGAGTAGCCCTCTGGACCCTCAAACTCTGTCTGGTGTAACGTTGTATACAGGCCTGTGCTTCCATGATGGCTCAAAACATGCATCTGGTGACACCTGCTGTGGCACTTCTGCCAGGGGCATGATGGCCAGTAGCCCTCCTACGAGCACCCCTGTACATCTGCCTGTGTGGTACCTTGCTGGTCATCCAGCTATGGCTGCTGTGTACAGACACACTTCCCATAATTACCACACTGTCCTGTCCCATGCCACCACCTGCCAACTGTCCCTCTTCTATGGCCACTGGTGATGGGGTATGTATAGGCATCATGACTGTGTGCATGGATGGGGTGGATAATAGTGGGATGTCAACCAATGGCACAGCTTCAGCCCCTGACAACCCTGCCTGTGCCTCACCATACCTATCATTATTGTCAGAGTCTGTATGGACACTAACATCAGTTTGCCTACAGGAGGGGCCCTGACCCACCTCACCACCTGTGAGCGGAAAACAAAAAACTTAATTTAAGACCTGTACACCATTTCTTACCTCTACACACACACACACACACACACACACACACACACACACACACACACACACACACACACACACACACACACACACTTACAGGTGAGGTGACACAAAGATATTACACAGACCTCTCATTACCCAGCAGTCAACATGCATGACATATGTCACTCAACAGCATGCAATGCAGCTATACTCATTCCTTGTTACCAACATTATACATCTCTGTGATGCATGAGTTGTATTAGTAGGTGATGCCCCTTCCCCTGGAATACACTACACTGATGTACACAGTATTGCTGTGCACCTGTTTAGCACCCTGGCATGTACTGTACACCATACCTCACAAGTGTACATACCATTGCTGAATGTGTATAAGTGTGGCAGTTGTGTTTTCTCTGTTGTTCACAGCCCCTATGTGTTTGTCTAACACATACCTGGGATGATATGAGGACAGATGTCAATAGTGAATGCCTGACCTCTGACTTGCAGATCCCATCATCAGCAGTGCATGTATGAGCAATAAAATCCAATTACACTGACAACCTTCAAAGTTTACTGTGGCCATGAGGAGTGTACACACCCTTGTTGACATACCAGCCTCTTTCATGATATGCATTGGGGCCACAATACTGCATGTATTAACATTACACACACCTGATATGTGACATATGACCTATGCAATCAAATGCAGTATCAATCATATGTGTTAGTCTTGCAGATGCTGATTGAGATGCATACAATTGGGGTTGCATACGTGTGCACACCATTAACACAATGGTTTGTTGCACCTGTTAAGTGAACTACAGCAGTCACTATTCCTATAAGGGGTATACTAGCATGGCCCATCTTCACTTACCATTATTTGGTCACTCCAACCTGCAAATATCCCCCAACTCTGCCGGATTGCAAGGTCAGCTCATGTGCACAACCCTTGGAGGTCACACAGTGCTTTCACTATTAATGTGGAGTCAGGGTTATGTCTGGCACAATTCATGACCTTGACTGTTTTCAGATACAGCCATTCTTAGCTAGCTTTGGGTGTATGCTTCAGTTCACTGTTGTGTTTCAGAATGACACCCCCTCCCCATCCTCAGCCTTATTGCAGATGCTTGACATCTATGGGCCACACATGAGTGTAATTTTGCAGTGTTCCAAATTCAGAACACCATGTCTACCAGCCTTGTTCCTGCTAATGAACAGCAAACCTAAAGGTGTACACTAGCACCAACAAGGTAAAGATGGGGATGGTAGGCCTGAGGTGGAGTGAGGTGTTGCTTGTGCACCACATGTATCTTTATTAATACTGTCTGTAGGTTTCAGCCTTGGTATTAGTACACCAGTACACATTGCAACACATGCCTTTGGGAGATTTGATGTTATGCATATGCTACCTGTAGAGAGCCCTGGATGATGTTTCCTGTGGAACAACTCTTCCATCTGATTACCCTAACCCATAGGCCACACTTATGCAAATTTCAGGCGATTGTCGACACAGGTCCTGCACAGGCAGTATTTGCTAGACATTTCTGCAAGTCCCTCAGTGTTGCTGCATGTTTCTGGGCAGCCTCCATGACCAGTTTGCAACATGTGTTGTCATCTGTCTTGAATGGACATGTGTCTATTTTCTTCATTAATGTTGTCTCATACTTCATAGTCACACACATAACTGCACTGCTTGCCATTGTATATGCAGTGGTGAGGTAAGGCTACTTCTCCCACTCCTGAGTATTACCTTTCGATATGGGATCCATTCCATGGTTTGTAAGATGTGTGCAAGCCATGGCTGCCTCTGTTGCAGGTGAGTGGGCAAATGTCATGGACATACTTCTTGGACAGCAGACCATTACTTGGTGTGACATTGAGGCCCTGTACTTGATGGTAGGTGTGTACTCAAGAAGAGTGAATGCTGTCAGTACCTCAAAAGCTGCTTCCACAATATATTATCTGGAGTGTGTGCACACATATGCTTCCAGTGTTTGTTAAGGTATGTATTCCCCATATGTGTTGTCCTAGCATAGGATTACATATTACACATTCATTGTTCATGTTAGGATCACATTACCGTTTGTAAAAGGTGTGGAATGTGGTATTGTGATTTGTCATTGTGTAGATCGGTAACAGTTGCCATTGTAATAGTGGTGTATACACTGTTGTAGCCACTGTATAAGGGTAATGCTTTAGACATGTCCCTATTGTAGGCCATTTGTCCCACCATTATATTCATCTCTGTCAACACATCTTGCACTGACAGGTTGTTAGGTATACTGCAGGACTCTTACATACCTTTCAGATATGCCACCATGATGACCACTGTGATGCAGTGCAGTTAACAGCAACAATAAGTGAACATATACAGCATGCATTATAGGTAGGTGTGTTAAATGTGTGCAAGGCAAATACCATGGTCATAACATGGCTGTTATATTGGAAAACCTGAACAAAAGAACTCCATACTCACCAGCTACAGGCTGCTGCCCCAGTTGTATACCAGAGGGACCTACATAGTTGTGTGAGAGATGTAATGTCAGTAGCCACACTTGTGGCATTGGTGCAGGGTGGGAACAGCATTTCAGTACATCAACAGTACAAACCCAAGCCCACAATACTAGAGATTATGCACATCTGTTCATTACTACACTGCCGCAACAGACTATGTTATCTGACATATGCATGAAGATACTTTATAGATGAAGATGGATAAGCAACAGTGGTTTACTAATGTGCTCTGGGGCCTTACCTGCATGCTCCTTGTCCATTGTGTGGGTGGCACCCACCTCCAGAATGCTATCCTCAGAGTCCAAGCTTGGCTGGCAGGCAGGTGCCCCAAGGCTGTCGAGGAGCTCCTCAGCATGTGTCAGTGGGGGCTGGATGGCATGAACCCCGCCTGTGGCTAGCTGGTCCCTCCTAACTGCAGCAGGACGCTGACTGGCATGGCGGATAAGATCAGTTCAATGATGTTGCACCTGGTCATAACTGTAGTTAGACAGACTGACATAATTTACCCTGTGGATGAGCTCGTACCACAGGGTGGTCCTCTCCTGCAGATCATGGGCCCTGCATCCAAAGAGGGTTCCGTGGTATAGTACAATGAAGTTTATGATAACATCATTCTCCTGTAGTGTATACACAGGGAGACATTCACGGGACATTGTACCTTGAAGACATAAACAGGAAAAATGGTCAGAGGACCTCATACTGCAAGAATATAATAGTTGTTAATTGATATCTCCCCCCCAGTATCTGCAACAGTAATTCAAATACACAAATCAATGGGTATGTTTGCACCAAACCTACTGTTGGGACATGTATCCTATTGCTCAACAAATATTAAAATCTGTTTCTATTCATGTTCCATGTTGAAACACTATCACTGAGGGCCTGCTGCTATCAATGTAACCTGCATGACGTTGTAATGGCCACTGTGATTCCATATATGCATGTGTTCTGTTTGCTATGCAACTGTTCCAAATCTGTTTTTTGGGTTAATGGGAATATCTATGCATGCTGTTATAACTAATCCTGGATTGTGTCGACTATTACTAACCCACATATGTTCTAAAACTGCAACACAATAGCATGTTTGGGAAGGCCGTTCTCAGCAGACCCACCTCTCCCACCTCATCTGGCTGAGGCACTGGGCCCCAGCACATCTACCATTCAGTATTGGCTATAACTGTCCTTACCACCTTTGTTGGATTTTTGCTGGACTCCCTGTATTGTGCTTCATTCTCTTCTCTGGCCTCTCCTGTCCCCTTGTAGATCTTATCGTTTTGCTAGCTTTTCATTCCCATGTTGCTACACTGGCCTTGTTTTCTTTTAGTCTTTTGTTTAACTGCTAAAAATCCCCTTCTGGTCCTCTAAGGCTATGTGTCCTTTATGAAGCTTTTGTTTTAACAGTAACACATACTTCTCTCAAAAGAATATGGAAAGATCCATCCATTTCTTATCAAGAGATAGTAGTTTTTTACTATTTGACTTTAAATATGGCACACATCTTTGGCAAGGAAATCCTGAATGGTGTAGAATTGTGAGCAATGTCTCTGTTTTCACTGACTTGTGTCATTTAGTATCACTGATTACTGCACTATAGTCATAAAGTGGCTATGGTGTCAGGCCATTAGGCATGGTCACACAGTTAATAAACCACAAGAGAGGATCCCTTGTGTAGTGTAATGTATCATTTGGTAGGTAACTCACAAAATGTATATTCTCTTCTGCCATTAGGCAGGGTCACAGACACAGTTAGTATACCACAGGAAAGGGTCTCTCTGTGTACTGGTGTCTAATTTGGTAGGCTACTAACATAATGTGAGGAAAATGTGATTGTTATTAAAAGTCCTGTTGGGACAGACTGTGGACAAAGATTTATTGTTGCAGATGGTGGAGTAGTCTTTCATTAAAGTAAACATTCACTAGTCTTGCCACAGCACAGCCTCTCTGAAGACATTCAGCAAGGTAGGTGTCTTCACCTTCCATAAGTCACAATACAAACAAATGCACTAATAGCAATGGTGAGAATGGAGGTTTGTTAACAAAATATGGTAGTGATTGCAGCTAATGAAAATAATTTAGGTAAAATATGATGATAATTACTGTTAACAAAATTAATATAAATAATGGATACTCATAGGGTATCTTAAAGTACTGCTACACAGTTCTACATCTATTAGATATTCACTGGTTTTATTTCTTCTCCCCATACATATTAATATACATCTAAAGTAATGATAGTAAATACTTTTGTTCTACTGTTCTAGTGGGCTAGAGTTCTTATTCATGGTAATGTAACCTTGTGTATTTCACAAATGACAAATGGGTGTGTTTTAGCATTCAGTATTTTATGGATCTACTTTAAAGAACCAAGCAAGGGAGCTGTAGCTGACCAAACAAGTAAATTCGAAAAATAAAAAAAGTTTGCTCAAGCGAATGTCTTGAGATCCTTTGGCGATGCGAAAGTGTTCATCTTTCCTGTTTTACTTTTGATTTGTATATGTGTTTGTGTTTTTTTTTTTCAACATTTAACATGAAAGTGTCTGAAGCTATATGCTTGAGCAGACTTATTTTTATTTTTTGGATTTTAGGGATCTAGCTTGGACATGCATGGTCCCCCTAAAATGTGGGTCTTGCTGAGCACAGACATTATGTTGAAAAAATGGCAGTCATGAATATGTGTTTTTCAACTGCTGTGTTTCAACAAAAAATATTCACTGAAATTATCAAGGTAGTGGAACTGTGGGGGAAGGAAGTTTCACCTTCCCCCTAAACTCCATAGTTCAGTTGAAACCAGTTATAGTTAGGAGCTATTCCTAGACAAATTACCTTTTATTAAGTGATTGTTTATCAAAATTCAATACCCCTCCTAACACCAAGAACACAGCAGCCTATGCTGAATTGCTCTCAAACTCTGTACAACCATGACAATAGCTGCATAGTGTCCACTGTACCTATCAGAAGTAAGCCCAGAACTAACCTCAGAAAAAAGTGCCCTGGTGGCATCCCAAATTAAACAGGATATACAATAAAAGGAAAAATATTATGGCAAAACTATTGAAGGGTAATTCCCATAAAGATAATAACTCTCTCATTGAACTAAATAGGCAACTAAGAGGGCTAATTAGGTCAAGAAAATCCAACTTTGAGTTTAAAATATTCTTGTAGGTGAAATATAAGCATAAGGCCTTTTTCATTTATGTCAGACCTTAAGGGCAGCAAACAACAATGTGCTAAACTGGTGGTTAATGGTGCCACATTCACAGAGCCTGGCAATATAGAGAACCTGTTAGTGGCCAAATTCAGTTCCAGCTTTACCCCCTCTCACCCCCAGGCATCCTCCAAAAAATGCTGTCAAACATAATCTCTCCAAGTATAAGTAGGGAGTATGTACTGGCTGCATTCACTAAAGCCAAGAACACAGCCTCATTGGGCCCTGACAGCATCCAATGATGCCACTTGAACAGTTTAAAATATGACTTATCAGGACCCGTACAGTGATTATTTAACTATGGTCTTAAAACAGGTCTTCTGTCACATGAAGGGAACACTGCAACTGTCATCCCCCTTTATAAGGAAGGACCTTCAATAGATCCTGGAAACATAAGGATATAGGAGACCTCAGAACACTGGATCCATCCTAGTTTGGCTTTGTCAAAAGAAGGTCATGCTTACTGAATCTGGTGGACTTCTTGAAGAAGGACATTAAGACAAATGATGAGGGGAAAATGGTGCATATTGTGTACCTAGATCTAGCTTAAGGATTTCATACAATACCTCACTCGAACATTGTCAGCAATCTTATGGAAATTGGTATAAACCTCTTTATAACATGCTGGATAGTTGGTTGGTTCAGTAGGTTAGAATCAGTTAGGCCATCTTAACAAAAAAACAGTCATCAGTGGAGTCCCCAAGGGCTCTGTGCTAGGCCCACACTTCTTTGGCATCTACATCTTGGATGTTAAAGTCAGTGTCAAAGGCCACTGACTACCTAAGTTCCTAGATGATTGCATACTGGGAGCAGTCAGTAACCCCCCCCCCCCAAGATGAGAACATCATTCATAAAGGTCTAACACAGAAAAACACTTGATACCAAAGTCATGGCCTGAAACTCAATACTAACAAATGCAATATAGTACCTTTTGGGAAGTCTACAACCCTACCTATATACAGGAATTATTGAATTAAAATGAATTATTTTCTTGTTAGGTTACAAGGAAGTTATTCCTGTAAGTCCAGATTTGTTGTTTATTTGATTCTCTGTGTTTCATGTAGCACTTTTTACACTGGACGAACCACTAGGGAGCTTCATTCAAGAATATATGAGCATTTATATGCAATTCAAACCAAAAATGATAAAAATGTTCTTAGTAGGAATTTTAGTAGCAGAAATTGCAAAGCTGATTTTAATGTGGTTGTTCTAGATCAGGTTATTAACTATGGCAGTGTTTTTAATGCAGAAGAAGAATTGGACTGGAGGGAGTACATGTGGCAGGTTAGGCTGGATGCATGCTACCCTCCAGGATTAAATGATAGGGAGAACTTTAAAGTGTTTTTAAAGAGAAAAAAAATACATTAATTATTTAAATATGCAATTAAATTGCCTTATGTATAAAAGGACTTGGGATTTAATTATCCTTCAGTCTGAAGAAGTCTCATTTCAGATGACTGGATGTATCCTATGTACAGAATACAGTTTCAGTGTTTTAATGATTACAGTGTTTTAAGCCATTTCTTCTAGAATCCTGGTTAACTATGTCATCAATAAAATACCCCTAAAAGTTGATTTACTAGTCAGGAATCTGGGAAATCATGTAGATAGTAACTTAGCCTTTGACTAACATGTGTCAAAGGTAGTAAAAAACACCTTTTATGCTACTCAACTTATAAGCAAGCGCATGGCATCTAGGTCCAGAGAGGTCACCATACCACTGTACTTGGGCCTAATCAGACCCATCATGGAGTATAATGTCCCCTTCATCATGTACCTATTCAGACACATGCAGCAACTGGCATATCCAGAAGCTTCCTTACAAAAAGAATACAGGGAGTAAACATGATGTTCTATGCTGATCACTTTAAAACCCTGTCTCTTTAGTCGATATCATACAGACTTCTGAAATATGACATTTGCTGGCATACAAGGCATCCTTGGACCTTGTTCTGATGAATCTTCTGCTCATCCGCAAAACAAACAGCATCAGAACTGGTAGATAAAAAGACCTAAATTTTGCTTGCGACTTAAATAGATCATGTTGGAGAGACAGATATGCTTTTTAGAGAATTTCCATTCACTGGAACATGCTCTCCATCCATGTGAAGCATAGCCTCTCCTATCCTTAGTTAAATGCCACTTGGGCCAAAGGATAGGTAATCAGAAATTTAACCCTGGTCTGGTACATACCTATGTCTCTGATAGACAGAGGCAGTGAGTAAATCACTCCCTATGTACATTTGGGTTCCACAGATAGGCATTTAAGGGACCTAGTTGTCATTTGCCTATTATACACCTATAAACCTATGTTTGTCTTTTCGGCTTTTCCCGGTTAGGGGTCGCCACAGTGGAACTCCGGTCCACTAATGATTGGCAGTCAATTTTTATGGTGCGAGTTACCAGCCCGATGCCCAACCTTCAGCAAAGGCACGCCCATTCATGCATTTCTTTCGGAGGCCACTCGACCGCGGGGAGGACATGCAGACTCCACACAGAAGGCACTCTAGCTGCGAAGCGAACAGGAGAACCTCTTGCTGTGAGGCAACAACACTACCACTGTACCTATAAACCTATGATGTTGTAAATACTGGTAAAGAGTGGAGGATGTTGGCAGAGTGACTGCAGAGGTGGGATGATACACCAGCATGTTCTACACCATACACCCACCCATAAGAAGTCAATAGGTATGCATGTGGCAGAAGGGAAAATTAGGGCATGAGGAAAAAACCCTCCTGGCAAGCAGCATGATGGGAGTTCAGGATGCCTTGATCTCCTCACCTACCTCAACCCTTGTTGGAGCAAGTCTGAGGGACACAAGCCATGGTAGACAGACTCAGCAATTCATGAAGACACCGGGGGCTTTTGATGGTCAGCTGCAGGAGACAAAAAACTAGTAGTTAGCACTACGAGCAATAAATTTAGGTGTCCATAGACTTTAATGGATGCATCTCTGTGCATGAAAGGTGATGATTCCATTAAGATCTAAGGATGCATGTCACCCTTTCCCTAAGTTGAGTTCACTGAAGTTAAGTTTACTGTTTATTTTGAAAATGTTGGTCTTAAAAAAGGACCATCTAAAAATGTTTATCGATAGGGGCAAAAATTGTGCTCAGCAATTAGTACCCCACATACCATGTTGCCCTTTTTTTTGAGACAGATCAATTTAAGGAATTGCCAAGTTGCCCTGTAAAGAATATTTCGATCTTTGTTTAATGAAAACCATATGCAGCATTTAAAGCTGCAAAATACAGCATTAGAGTAGATGATAGGGTGATTTAATCTGGTGCTGAGAGAGAACTAACATTCCTGATTGGATTAATGTGCATGGAATGAATTCCCTGTAATCTGCCAAATGGAAACTGGATGCCTTTCTACCTGATGAAGTTCAACACACATATATTGAACTCTTCAGCTGGTGCTTTCCATAGCAAATCACTAGTAAGTGGAGTTTCTATGAGTGTGTCAAAGGTGATTGATTTTTTTAGCACAATTTTCCCTTTTCTTCATGTTGCTGAAACCACAGAATTGGTATATATATATATATATATATATATATGAGGGCTGAGGGCTGAGGGCCTGCACCCCCGACCACCACACACACACACACACACACACACACACACACACACACACACACACACACACACATATGAGCGTCTTGGCACTTTGCAAAAAAGCTTACATCTAATTTCTTCACCAAGTTGAATTTCTGCTCAGTTGTCCTCAATGAGCTGGTTCGTCACTGAGTTGTAACTCAGTGAGTTATTTAGGAAGCACACAGATCCATATACCTTTTTGACTGAAGTAGCCATATTTGGTCAAAATTATATTTGCTATCCACTAATATTCCTGCGTCTCTAATATTAGATTTTAGAGGCCATTCAGTTTCTTTCCTCCCAAATTTGAATGTGGTGCATTTTTTCACATTAATAGAGAATGCTGTTGCATTCACATCAAATGTATCTTATCTCAATGAATGCAAGTAATGCAGACAGTCTTTTTTTTTTTTCTTATAACATAGTTATGTGTCAAAATATCTGATTCTTTTCTGATGTGAATTTCCTTAGCTGTGTAGCCAGTGCTTATACTGCCTGGGGTAGCTTAACTCCTAGTTTGACTTTGTACTGCTGCTTTTTTTCCAATAAAGGAAATGGCATTTCCTAGTGTATCCAAAAAGAAAGGACTACTTTCTAATCAGACAAGCAGTTCTGAGTAAATTAGGTTAATATAGCCATTCAGCTTCTGAAACTGGGTTTCTGTTGTCCTCTGCCTAACTAATGACATAGAGACTATAACCCCATGCTGCAGAAAGTTGAACATCTATACTTATCACCTCACTCATTTCCTTCATTTGGAAACTTGGAAGTGCATTGGTTTATATATGCTATCACGCAGCCCATCTCATATTCTTATTTGCTCCCTGCACTACATTCTTTAAAACACTCGTTACCTATGCATATTCTGCTGTTCTCACATTTAACTGCAAAATATAGATGAATGACTGCCTTTCCTACTTGCTGGTATAATGCCTGCTTAGTTTAAGTCCAGACTCCACAGTAAATGACTACTAGTTCCACAACTATGTCTAATACTAGAACCCTGAACCCTAACCTACCCTAATCATGCTCTGCACTTTTGCAAGCAATACTGTGATGCTCAAGGATTAGTTATATTAATAAAGAAATGAAGACAAAAACAATACTACAAGGATCCTGTTCAGATTCAGCCCTTCTGCAGATTGCTTGCTGTGAGAAAACCAGAGCCTATTGCAGCAAGCAAATGCCATTAGTCAGAAACATGCCTCAACCCGCAGACAGTGAAAATAGGAACAAAGGCTCTTGAAAAGTAAATACATCCAGTCAAAAATCTGCACATTTAATTAGCATAAAATGTGAATATTAAATAGCACATAACTCTTCCTGCTTCCAGTAGGAATGTGATAAACTACTCAGAAATGCAGAGTGACGAAATGATGAAAAAATATAAGCACATTAGCAAAGAGACAGTGTAAAATCTGTAAACTTTAATGAACTGTACTGCAAAATGTTATCACACAGGGTCATTTATTTTTGCTTCTAAAAAAGAAAGATGTAGGATTTGTGTCCTCTTGATTGGCATAATGGTTAAGGTGATTATCTTACACACACAAGATGCAGGGTTTGATTCTCATGTGAGGTGATTGGCTAGGCTTAAAATGGCTCACAAGGCAGAGAGCCTAATACTAATCTATGAACTTATAAGATTATTGGTGCCGCTAGTATGTTGCTGATGTCAGAGCCAGATCATGGTCAAATTGGGCCCTAGGGAGGGTAATGAATCATGGGCCATACCTCTGTACACACACACAAAGCAAGCCCTGCATCCCTGCAGCCACTCATGTGTCCCATTAGTTGGCTATTTCTCACTAGTTGCCATAAATACTGTTCAAACCTGTCAGTATGCATACTAATTTTTTCTTTACTTCTACAATAATTACAGATATTTCAATGTAATTTAAAATATTTATTTCAAATTTTATAACACAAACACTGATAGACATTTGCTAAACAAAACAATATAGTCTCACAATGAAAACAGACTTAGCATTAGCAGTAAACTTCTCCGTTCTTGAAATTCATAGTCATTGAAACAGTATTGAAACCCACATTCAAAGAAAATGCATCTGGCCAGTGGCGGATAAAGATTACCTTTACCTATCATAAGCCCAGTGCACACATTTTTAGTACCATGCATACATGTGTGTGTTCTTTGATTCATCTTCCTGATTGTATTAAATTATATTCCTTGTATAATACAGCACCGCTTAGCATGTTTCAAACTTGTAGTTTTGGGTATTTTTCCAGTAAGCAATGAAACTAAATGTATGAACTAATAATGGCAAAACTGCCCATTTTAGAACATTTTAATCATAAAAGGCCACGTAAACCTCATAGCAGTCTACCAGTGTGAGTCCATGTGCACAATCACTGCAGAAGTAAAAGTCACCTGAATAATTCCACATTAAAAAGATATACAACTACTGAAGAACAAACAGCTTTATATTTCAGTGTTTCATCTACAAATATAGTGTCTGCTGCCCTTGAAGAATACATTGCCTATATTACATTAAAGAATTAGTAAGCTGGTAATATTACAATAGGGAAGAGATGGCAAACAAGCAACAGGTTTCTACTTACTAGGCATCTTATCCAAAGGAGGACATTATCAAGACTGAAGCAACTTCACCCACCCCTTAAAGTACAGCAAAATATTAACAACCTATATGGCATGGGAGTAGAACCCAAATCTTTCAGCATTAAGAGCAAGTATACTACCTGTTGTGTGTCTAATACTGCTTTTAAACTCTACTGCACTGTGATGATAATTTGCTAACAAAAATAGCCACACTTTGAAAACAGACGTAGCATGAGCAACAGTAAACTTCTCTTACATTGAATCTCACAGTTCCATGAAAATGCACTGAAAATCTAACAATTCCTTGAAAATGCACTGAAGTGGTTTGTGCTGCCCAGATTTCTACAGAATGCTCAAATTTAGATGACAGAAAAGGGGCAGTAGTTGAGATATTCTCATGCAAGGGGCAGCCACGGTGGTGCAGCAGTTAGCGTTGCCACCTCACAGCAAGAAGTTCTCCGGTTCAATTCTTGGATTGGGTGTCTTCTGTGTGGAGTCTGCATGTCCTTCTTGTGGTCACATGGGTTTCCTCCCAAAGACATGTTGTAAATGGAATGGACAGTCTAAATTGCCCCTAGGTGTGCATGTTTGTGCCTTCTGTGGAAGGTTGGGTGCCAGGCTGGCAACTCAACAATGTAATACTCCACTGCCAGTCATTCTGCTGTGGTGACCCCTAACTGGGATAAGCTGATAGGAGATGATAATTTTTGGTCTGCTCATCTTAAAATGTGTGTTTTCCTGGCAAACTACAGAGAACTGAAGCCACTAAATAATGACATACATTTGAGTTTCAGACTTCATATCTTTCAGAAAATACAAGCTAACACAAAATCTGTTATTCTAACAACATTTTAAGTTTATAAGATCATAATTTAAAGTATGTCATTATTTTGGGGTCTTTACCCCCCCCCCATTATTTAAGGCTTTGTCCAGATTCCTTGTGTTAGGCACCTGGGAGGTATGGTTGGTGTAGAGGATTCAGGCTCTTGTTGCCTGTAACCAAGGCACAGGGTTTGAGCCTGGGTGAATTGACTAACCTGCCATTTTTAAGTAGTACATTACATGCACACACACACAGCTCCTTTTGATTTGCCAGGACAAACACACCTTACCAATAATCATTGCTTTGCGCATCTGGAAAGTTGTAGCTTAAATCTGAGGAAGAAAGCATTAGGTGTGTGTGTGTGTGTGTGTGTGTGTGTGTGTGTGTGTGTGTGTGTGTGTGTGCGTGTGTGCGTGTGTGTGTGTGTGTGTGTGTGTGTGTGTGTGTGTGTGTGTGTGTGTGTGTGTGTGTGTGTGTGTGTGTGTGTAGTGATGCATGCACATGAGATGTAAGGGCATTCTCATGAAATGTAATTTTTTTTTTTACTTTTTAATTAAAAAGTAAATGTTGTGGCAGCCCCCATGGCCAGCATGCCCTCTCCCAGCCAGTGGGTCATAGGTCACTGCTTAGGTTGTTTAGTGCTGGATCTGGCTTTGGGTGATGTAGTGTGGTTTTGTGTATATTGGACAACTTCAAAGTTGATGATGGAGATTCAGAAAAATTGTGTGAAGCAGTAAATCATTTATGAAAATATGGACATACCTCCAAAAATAGGAGCATCATGTGTAGATGAATAGAAATGTTCTTCAGTAAAGGGACTGCTGAGAGGTCTGGTCTGAAAACATAATGACAGATGAGATACCAGTCCATTGAAGAATGCAATATGTGAACACAAAGACACACAACCACAAACAGACACACACACACACACACACACACACACACACACACACACACACACACACACACACACACACACACACTCATATATGTGCACAGGTGAATATATATTTTTCCTCATTGATATAGGATGTTCACTAGTTCAAATTACATATTGGCATGTGTCTGCTGGGAGGGTAAATGATTATAGCTTTCAGGAAAACCAATGCAGACGTAGGAAGAACATGCAAACTGCCCAGGTAAAGCAACCCAGAAGTGAATAAGACTAGAGTATAAAACAGTGTCTGGCGCTGGAGCATTCGCCATACACCCATATTCAAATTTATGACTTTTGAAAGAGTGTGCTTTCATCCAACCCATGTTCAGAGGCTGGACTTCTGAAAAAGCTTGTTTTAAACTAAGCTAAGTTTCTTATGTAAGTACTTTTGAAGTACCGTTAAGAGAAGCATTATTCAACATGCACTGTACTACTGTCTGTTGGCTTTTCTGTAAGGCTGAAAAATTCATCTTAGATGCAGGACACATGGTTCCAGCAGCATTTGTGGGAACAAGGAATTTTTAATTAGGATCAGCAGGTTATTTAAAAACATTTTTTATTCCATAATCTTTAACATTCTATAGATTACTTTATTATACCCTAGGATTTCATTCTCTATTAGAATATAAGAAGCTGAAAAAAAAGCTGTATTGCATGAGATTATATAAAATTTAATAGGCTAATATAGTTTAATTTCATTAAGATGAACTGCACTGAACTGTATTAATATATCAGTGGCCATGTTTGTTCTGCAGTGTTGCTTTATTTTGAGACATAACTTATTATTTATTATCACTGCAAAGGTTATAACTGAAAATTGTGATTGTGAAAATAGGGACTATATCTAGACCTAGAGATGTCATTATCCCCCTTTACTCAATCCTCATTAGGCCAGTCATTCAGTATAATGCCTCCTTTGGCATGTATCTGTCCAGACATATGCAATAACTGGAACACCCACAGTGATACCACACTAAAGTGATATAAGGCCTAAAATGTCCTGCATGGACCAAATCAAAGCCTTGTCTCTATACTCACTATCCTACAGACTGTATCTGGCATACAAGTCTTTCTCTAACCAAGTACTGATAAACAAATGTAGGCTACCTATTGTGGATTATATCCCCTTAAAGTCTCTCCAATCCCAGTGGAGTGGCCTAACACACTGTGTGCTTATGGATGATAGTAAGAATATGATCTTAGAAAAAAGACAACTGGAATGGCAAGTCAGGTCAAGCATATGCAATAAACAGTATTTCATCTTCAGATGCTCAATCAAGAGTACCCCTCAACTCAAAAAACATAACCATAGGACTTTCTATCAATTACAGGCCTTTTCCATTATACACTTCTCACAAAATGTAACAGGATGAAGATTTATTTTGCACCCTCCAACAGTCATACCATCATCCTAAATTAATCTCAAAGTTGTTTACTCACTAAAACATGTGAAATCTAACACCAGCTCATACTAGCTCCTTTGAAAAAGCGGTGCCCTAAAAAGGACCACACTGGCAGCAATGTTTTTATAAGACACTAAGCTTGATGCTGACACATGAATAATTGATATATCATCCAATTAGTTAAATTCATCTTCATAAATACAGGTGCCCTTAATTTATTGTTTGTCTCTACTTCCTTCACTTTAATTTTGGTTAGATTCATCATATAAATAGATAACATTGGGTGCCCAATAAAAAATGGGTACCCTTGACTTACTGTTTATGTTGACTCTAACACATATGTGGTTCCCACAAACCTGTAGAAATAATGGATTTTCCATAGCTATACATTCTCTGTAAAAAGACTTTTAAAATTGGGAACCTTTTTTTTGTTTGTTTGTTTTTATAGTAACACTGTGAACGAGTCCTTATCTTTAACAAGGAGATAGAGGTGAACAGCAGCTAACCAATCTGGAATTCATATTTGAATTAAGGACTTGGCCTCCCTTGCAATCAGTTGGCCCAACTATTACCCAATCCATGACTTGTATTATAATTAGGGAATTTACCTCCCCTCCAATCAACTGACTGGACTATTAGCCAATCTGGAACCATAGCCTCACCCTCAAGTCATACAACCGTGTTCTCTACAACACCCTCTTGTTTAGGATCATTTCACTGGGTTGAGATGCTTAAAGGGGTCCCATAAGGCTCAGTACAGGTTCAATGTTTTTAATATAGTTATCTCCGATACCAAAGCATTCCTCTACCTGGATGGCAAAATATACTGATGATAGCAAATTTGGACAAGTTATAAAATCATCAAAGGATATAGAAGAACTTCATCTTTATTAAGCAGCTTTTTGGTTAAATTATAATGGCAAAATATTAATAAAGTTAAATGTTAGTCCTTTACTATGGCAAATCTTGTTTTGGTGTCAGTGTGAAATTAGGAACCATCATTTTATCAAATTTCTCAGAATATAAACATTTGGGAATTAGAATTTGTAATTTTTTTTTTAATTTAGATCACATATGCCTTGCAGAGGATAATTGCCTTGGCCTATTCTATG